>NC_084823.1:13078352-13141190 GCF_958449725.1 Rosa rugosa
CTGAAACAAAAGGAAAGCTGCAATAAGACCCCTAGATTCGGTAGGGTACTGTGTATATGTACCAAAGACTAATAGGTTTTCTAAAGAATTGCAGAATCATGAATGACTAAATTATACTCGAACTGAGTCTAAACTGATGAAAAGATATAGTTCTGGCCAATTTAAGACTCATATCTTGCAACTAAAGTAATTCAATTTTCAAAATTTAACAATAAATAAGGTACTTAATCCAGAAATGGTTTTATTTTATCAAGTAAAATCATGTTTACAAGGATGGTTAAAAAGTGGAATACCTCAAACAATCACTATGCCAAATACCTTAACACACAACGCTTTTTGCACAACGAAAAAAAAAATGTGTTGTGTGATGAAGGAAAATGAATCACACAACATGTTTAATAAACTTACGTTGTATAAGGTGGTTAAAATTCTAAAGTTTTTTTCTAGAAGGTCATTGCACAACGGTTACAAGAATAATCTGTTGTGTGAATCAAAAAAAAAAAAAAAAAATAGCGGCAGATTTCCCTCCTAGATCAACCCAAATTTGGCTCCAAATTGTTACTTCATTGTACAACAGAATAGTTATATATGTTGTATGAGTGTAGTTTGCAAATTGTCATACAACAATTTTTGTTTTTGTGTTGTATGATCAAGGAAGATATAATATTAGATGTTTCGAGCGTCTCCATACGTTACTCATTCCCCTGCTCCCAAACTGAACTTTGCTTACACAGAGTGGGAACTTTCCCTCCTTGCGACTACAACTCAAATTTAATGTGTGCGGAATCAGACAACATAACTTCATTATGTGTTGTCTGATACATGAACACAAAATAAAAATAGCCAACAGCCGGTGCGTTTGACAACTTAATTGGCTAGGGCTAATGACTTTTGTCTCCCACTTCATTTTTTTTCCCACACCCAGACGGCCAGACAAAACACCATCAAAGCACAATTTCTTTTTCATCCATCTTCTTCTCTCCCTGAAAGACAAGTACCTTCATCTTCATCTACAACCAACCTCCGTGTCCGACTCCACTGAAACCTGCATCCCTGATCCCTAATCATCAACCCCTCAACTCCCGACCCCAAAATTTCTTCAACCGTCGAAACCCTAACTCGCTCTCTCCAACTTATTTGCAACCCCCTCGTACTCTACCGCACTCCGACACAATTCCTGACTCTACAAAGAACCAAAGAAGTAGTTAGTGAGGAGAGAAAGATGAATGAGAGGAAGTAGTTAGCATTCCCCACCTCTCTCTTCTATCTTCTTTCTTTCCAAGATCCACTCCCCCAATTCTCCCCCAACTCCAAACCCCATTTTCCCCTCCGTTGCCTCTGTTTTCTGCCGCGCCGATCAACACTTGTCTCGGACGAGCCAGTCCTAGACCTTATACGAGATGATGTCCGACGAGCAACACGGGGATTCCAAGTTCGATCTCCGATCGGAATCTCCACCAGAAAGTTCACAAACTCCTCGAATCGGCGCCGTTTCGGCTAGTTTCTGGTGCTGTGAAGTTCACGGTGGTGGCAAGGACGGGTTTTGTTAACTGGTACTTCTCTTACCTCGAATTTTCATGTCTAAATGTGTGTTTATGGACAAGTTTATATATGAGTTTAATTGTTAAGTTGAGATTGAAGTAGTGACGAGTAAAAGAATGAATGGGAATTAATGCTTTATGAATTGGTAATGAATCAGGTTGCTGACATTAAAAGGATGAATGACTTTGCTGCAGATCTTCGAATGTTTGCTTTGAAGTACTTTTACCAGGTAGACATTCACTATCTTCTGTAATGTCCTTAAACAGATTCTAGGATATTGTATTTCATTTTCAATTTGCAATTAAAGAACTATTGTATCTTTAGATTGCTAGTGGTTTTCTTCTCTAGTTTGGCGTGCTACTCCACCTCTTGCATTCCTTCTTTTTTTTTATCCTCGGATGCCATCGGTTTTCCACATCAAAAGAGCAGCTTAACTTTCTAGGTTTTTTGCTGCAGGAACAATGTTGCTTATTTTTATTCACCATAAAGCTGCTGGCCTTGGTGGTTGCTTTATATCCATTTATGTGGCTTGTAATTGAAGTATGTTGCAAAGAACGAGCAAAGAGATACATATTTTACATGCAATTGCTCTCATCAAGGTAATAGGTGGTGGTACCATTGCAGGATAGGCCTGTTACTGCATCATTGGCATATGGCAAATGACTTTTATGCACATGTCATATTTTCTTATAGGGGTCATCATTTAGCCCGTGGGCCTAGTGGGCCGATGGAGGCCCGCCGGCCCGCAGGGCCAAAAGCCCGGCCCGGCCCGCCAAAAAGCCCGCCATAGGCCCGGCCCGGTGGGTAGAGGGCCGGGCTTGGTTTAGGGGTTAGAAACCGGCCCGGCCCATAGGCCCGGCCCGCCAAAAGCCCGCTAGACCCGGCCCGCCAAAAGCCCGCTAGGCCCGGCCCGTAAAAGCCCGCAAATAAATATATATTATATAAAATTATATATATATATATAAATATATATATATATATATGTATGTGTGTGTGTGTGTTTATATATTTAGGTTTATATAGATATATATGTGTGTGTTTATAGATATATATACATGTGTGTGTTTATATATATATATATATATATATATATATATATATATATATATATATATATATCTATATATATAGAAATATGTGTGTTTACATATATTTGATTGTGTGCCTGCATGTATATATATATATATGTGTGTGTTTACATATATATATATATAGATATAATATATGTACATATATATATAGATATATATGTGTGTGTGTTTACATATTCATATAGACACACACACACATATTTATCTTATGTCCACGTACATCCATCGATGAAATATTTACAAACGTGATGTAAAAAAATAAGTAAGTTTTGTGGTCATCACGCCATCGGTCAATCAAGAAAACATGCAAGCGATTACGGTTGACCAATCCGATCGGGTTCGAAACTATGGTGAAATTGACTAAATTTTTAATCACACTCATAATTTATTGTAATAATCACATCCAACGGTCGGTTTTCCCATTTTCTTTGAATTGGTAGAGGTTGCTCTTTGGAGTGTGTGATATATAAATATAGGTTTGTAAGAGTAACTAAGTTTGACCTAGTTGATCGAATTTGAAATGAGAACCAAATTGGCTAGAATTTTTACAACCACCATAAAATATTACAATCTCTCAATCAAACGGTTGGTTTTTCCAAATTCATTTTCCACTTCATGGTTGCTTTAGAATGAACCTCAACAATTTAAATGCAATGTATAAGTCATACAACTTTAAGAGGCAAATTGGTATAGGTCAATGTATTTGTAATTAAAATTGAAATTTGTATCTTATATCTACGCACATCCATCGATGAAATATTTACAAACGTGATGTAAAAAAATAAGCAAGTTTTGCAGTCATCAAGCCATCGGTCAACCAAGAAAACATGCAAGTGACTATAGTTGACCAATCCGATCGGGTTCGAAACTATGGTGAAATTGCCTAAATTTTTAACCACACTCATAATTTATTGTAATAATCACATCCAACGGTCGGTTTTCCCATTTTCTTTGAATTGATAGAGGTTACTCTTTGAAGTGTGTGATATATAAATATAGGTTTATAAGAGTAACTAGGTTTGACCTAGTTGATCGAATTCGAAACGAAAACCAAATTGGCTGGATTTTTTACAACCACCATAAAATATTACAATCTCTCCATCAAACGGTTGGTTTTTCCAAATTCATTTTCCACTTCATGTTTGCTTTAGAATGAACATCAACAATTTAAATGCAATGTACCAAGTCATACAACTTTAAGAGGCAAATTGGTTTAGGCCAATGTATTTGTAATTAAAATTGAATTTTTTTATCTTATGTCCACGCACATCCATCGATGAAATATTTACAAACGTGATGTAAAAAAATAAGCAAGTTTTGCGGTCATCACGCCATCAGTCAACCAAGAAAACATGCAAGTGACTACGGTTGACCAATCCGATCGGGTTCGAAACTACGGTGAAATTGACTAAATTTTTAACCACACGTATAATTTATTGTAATAATCACATCCAACGGTCGGTTTTCACATTTTCTTTGAATTGCTATATGTTGCTCTTTGGAGTGTATGATGTATAAATATAGATTTATAAAAAATTAGTGTCTTTAAAAATTTATTTATCAATAAATTAGTATCTATATATAAATATAGATTTTTTTGGGTACAATATAGATTTGTTATCTTTGGTTGTATTTGATCATTATCCAATGAATTTCCAAAGCTTGATTAAAAAAAAAAAATGTTTGTGTCTTTAAATATTTATTTATAAATAAAGCCCGCAAGGCCCGCTTTATATGGACGGGCTTGGATCCTTCGATTTTTAATAAAGCCCGGCCCGGCCCGGCCCGCCATTATTTAAAAATATAGCAAGGCCCGGCCCAAGCCCGCTATGAATGGGCCGGGCGGCCCGGCCCGTTGACGACCCCTATTTTCTTAGTTTCTTTTGTTACTGTATTAGTGTTAGGGATGAAATTTCTTTCCATCATCTTTTATATTTCTTCTTTGTACATTGGGGTCAATTGGTCCGCTCTTTTAGTATTTTTTCTTTTTTATTAATAAATTAATGTCTGAAGCCGTATTTTAGAAAATATTGCTCTAAATGGAAGATTGTGGCCTCATATTTTTTTGGAGATCTGCATCTTCTTTGAGTGCTTAATATATCATTAATTTTCACTCTGCTTTGTAACTGGGAATTAATGGAAATTACTTTCAGGAGTCTCCACTGCCATATGCATTGCCTAACATTTCTTTTCTGAGTTTTGTTTTTGCTGTACATATATATCATTGATTATGGCCTTGTAAAAAAGTATAGAGATCTTTAAACGCATAAGCACATACGTATATATTTGTTGCGTTGTCATATGGGGCTGCTTCCATGGCCATGGTCTTTATCAAACGTTAGTCTTGACTTAATCAACCCCGTTGTGAATCTGTTATCTCAATTAAGGTTTAAAGGAAATTAGCTAGTATACTAGTTCCTTGCTTCCTGTCAACATAGCTTGGAAAGACAAACTCCAAGACTGGTGTCTTGCACAACATGAACTTAATACGACTTTAAAGAGAAGACTGTGGGAATTATTGCTGCTACAATAGTCAAGTTTATGTTTTCAGATTACCTGGTCTTTATTTTTTTACCTTTATTTTTTTTTCCGATGAAATAGACTCGTAGAATTGGCATGCCTTGGATTCCTCCTCTGGTTTTTGTTTATACCATTTTCATTTTGCAGTTTAGATATTCTAGCCATTTGCGTTCATCTACCTTTGAAAATACTAGGATGGAACAATTAAGCTTAGAGGGGGGGGGGGGGGGGTGAATAGGCTATTCTCGCAGAACTCACACTTTCTTTCAATTCAAAAATTAACATACAATACTAAGGATTGAAACACAGATATGGATCCCAAAACAGCAGTAAGATAACTATGCAAAACAAGATAACCACAAACACACAGCAACCAAGAAACCAGAATTGTTTGCACAGTAAAAACCTCAAAAATGAGGAAAACAACTGCGGGGCCTTTAAGGTTAAAGACCCTAATGAAAAACAAATCACTAGATGAGAGAATACAAGTTCTTTACAAACAACCCAAAACTCTGACCTCGGCTTTCTTACTAGACACACTAGTAGGTTGTTTGATCATGTCCTCGTACCTCTTCACCACCTTTGAATTGTCTTCACTGGTTGCTAGGTGCTGACCTCGACCTTCAACCTTGCACGCACATCAACGACTCCAACTGACCTCTGGAGCACTTTGATGTGAAGAATGTAATGAATGATGAATGTGTTTGACTCAATGATCTACTTAAGCATGGAACAAGTAGTTCATAGACTCGAATTTGAAGCACACGGTTTCTCACAAAAACAAATGAAAAATATTGACTCAATAGATGCACCAATTCTTATTCGGCTCAAGGTCCCCAAATGAATGACCATACATGTTGAATATATATCTCAGACTCCCCCTAAAACCTTGGACAATAAAGACTCCAAATCCTAATTGACTCCTAGTATGGAAGGAACAAATCATAAAAAGATATTCAACGAATAAACATGATTCTATTCTTAATAAAGACGATAAGACTTAACAGATCAAATCATATAGAGAAATATCCTTTTACGACCCAACTAATGTATACGCACGACCTGACCTGAAAGGGATTGTAGAATAGATTGCAATCCCAGTATGCATGTAGATTGACCTTAATGAAACCTGACCTGACAGGGATTGCAGAACAGATTGCAATCCCAGTATGCATGTAGATTGACCTTAATGAAATGCAAATGCATATGCTCTTACCTGGAGTGCTTCAAAGAAGAAACAATATCCCACGGCTGACCTGACAGGGATTGCAGAACAAATTGCAATCCCAGTATATCTCTTCCAGATTACACTTGATAACTCTAGTAGACCTATGATTCTAGCTTTTGTATTAGGAATGCCAACATACATCAAAACTATACTAACAACCTTTTCATTTGGGCTTTTACTAAATTCTATTCTTATTTGAACTACGACGAAAGTCTTTGTAAAGTCTTATGACTCATGCTAGTCTGTTTATGTTAGGTGCATTGAATACACTTGTTTTTTGGGGATTATGTTGATCGAGGACAGCACAGCTTGGAGACAATAACTCTACTCCTTGCACTCAAGGCAAGTTTCTGCTTTGAAGTCTTCTAATTTTGACATATAGTTGTATTTGTCAGTTTTATTGATTGACTGTACGTATAGTGGCCCTGATTGATTTTGCAGATTATCCTGATAATGTTCACTTAATGCAAATGCAATGGCAGGCTACTGTAGGACCATGTAGCACACCAGAGCCGAATCCTTGGAATGTAGTAGAGAAAAGCAAATGGCCTTACATACGAGAGTCTATTTCGCTCTGCTTGTGCCAAACAACATGTTTCTAAATTTATTTTGATTGATGTTTCCTTGTTTCATTGACTTGGTGATTAGTAGTTGTTGTTTAGATGGTTGAAGTAATCAGGGAATAGCAAAAGGTTTTTAGTCATTAAGTCTGGGAGTAAGAGGGAATATATGTATAATTAATCAAATAATGTAAATATGTATAGCGATCTGTGGACGTTTGGACCATATGTATAATTAATCAAATAATGTTTGATTGGTTTGTATTAGTTTTTATGTCAATGCCACCGTTTTGTGGTCTGGACCATGTTCATATATAGACATATAAGATTCATTTAATGGCTCCATTTCAACTTTCTTCACCTCTTGTTGCAGGTATATATGTATCCATGGCTGACATTGTTGATATATCATCATTAGTTTCTTCTTCGTTGGTTCGAATTATAGATTTCCGGGTTTTTATATCCTCATGGTGCAATTTGAACTTAGATTTTGCATGCCATAATGAGTTCAATGCACAGCCTTCACAGAATAACCCTATCAGTCTATTACCTACCCTTCATAACCACTTGGGTTAAACCCAAGGGCCTATATCTTTATTTTTTCTTTATGTCAGCAAGAGCTTTAATTAATATATCTTGATCTGCCTGACTTTTGAGAAGGAAGAAGATCCAGGTTCGTATTCAAGAGGATCAAACTCTGTTTCTGAGCCTGTGATAGATGTACGTACAACTGAATGTGAGTAACATGAAAGTGTTATATTATATCGTCTTTTCTTTTCCAGTATATTGCCAACTGGTAATAGTAATAGGGACGTCATATATGAGAATAAAATCTGTGAATCCTGAGGTAAGAGAGTGGGGTGCATCCTCATTATTTAGTGTTCTACAGTTGAGTTTTGTTTAAGTTTTTTGAATATTAAGACTCTGGGGGACAACCTTTATTCTGGTACTTGCAGTCCCTAGCTTTCTTGATTGTGATGTATGGGCCAATAATGAACTGGAAAATATTAAAGTTTGATTGTTACCATTTTTCTGAAAACGTCTGAAGCTTGCATCTTATTCTTTTAAATCTGTTCTATTTCGAACATACATAGGCAACAGCTATAAATCTTGTTTTTTGGTCCACTTTTTAGTTAAAGGTAGCTGAGGTTGAATGCAAGTTGGCAATAGGTTCTGTTGAACATGTTGCTTTGTCTTTCCCAGCTCGTTCATGGCACTCTACTAGGGCATGATAATATGCGCGTTTCTATTTATGCCGCACTTGAGCAGAAAGCCAAAGTGCCATTTCCTGTGAAAGATGAATTGAAACAGTGAAGCAGGCTTTGGGGAGTTGGGTAGCATGGCCTAAACACTTGGTCATAAAATCACATGTCAAGGTTAGAACTCAGTATAATTCAACCTAGCTACTCTGATAAAAGTTCATTTGTTTGAAGATATTTACTTTTTAGATATATAGCATATATTTATGATATATACCTTACATTTATTTTCTTATTCTAGAAACCTGTCGAGGATAATGTTGAGAAGAAGAAGAAAAGGAAAGAGATAGGGGAGGAGAGGTAGCAGCTAATACACCCAAGTGGATATTGATCAAGTGCGAAATGAGTGGGGGAAGTTTGTTGTCAACACATATGTGCATGAGCCATGAAGTAGCGCGCTTGTTGCTGGTCCATTTTTGCTAAGGAAAGCATCTTTTTTTGTGCTTCTCTGCTGGTACATTGTCATGCACCATGTGTTGCATGTTTTGGAATAATAGATATATATGTATCAGCTTTTTTATGTCTCAAGTAGATGGGCATGCACTAGAATGTTTTTCTTGTTTAAAATGTTGATGATTAGTGGTTTGGAATGTTTATATTTGATGGTTTGCAATGTTTATATTTGGTATGTAAAGGGATCAAATGCACAATTTAATTCAGGAATGGGATATTCAAATAATCAGACAACAGAATAGATATAATGATAACTGGCCGTTGTCTGAATGGCCAAAAATGGGGACAAATCTCACTGCAATCATTCATATATCACATCGGTTTTTAAGAAATCACTGTCTTCTAATCTGCACTCACACAACAAAAGCAATTAAACTCTGTTGTCGCAATTTTAATCAGATAATAGAAGAAATTGAATTCTGTTGTCCCAAAGTTAATCAGACAACAGATATAGTCCAAGAACTGAAGTTTGAATATCAATCAGACAACACACAAAACAAAAGTCTGTTGTCTGGGAAGCTCACCATACAATAGCTTCAAAACTAGCACTGTTGTTTGAAGGCAGCGCCCCAACTGTTGCGCAGCTGCGCCTGGCATCTGCCGAGTATCACATAACATGTTTAACACATACACGTTGTCTGTATGTTTCTCAGACAATTGTGTTCCACCGTTGTCAGAATTTTCATCAGACAACGGCTTGGTCTACAATGGTAGCTCTCTATATCCCACAACGGTTTTCTACCATCGTCTGATAATGTTTTTGGCCTAGTGAATAGAATGAGGATCAACTTCATTTGCTGCAATGATCATCATATGAATCCTCCTCCTCATTATTCTCTTGACAACCCTGACTTGGTTCGATGAAGATACAGACATAAGATGTTATTCTCTCACCATAATTCTCAGACTACCAATAAAGAAAGCAGGGATAGTAGAGTCCCAAACCTGTCAGCTCCATACAAAAATTCATCAGCAGTGTGAGATGATGCCTCTCCATTCTCCAATGAGCCTATTCCACTGCGGATAGGCCTTTGAGATGCCTCAAGAGGGTAGATAATTCCCTTGGAATCCTTTCCGAGTCCAGGTCCATGTTTCTGTTCATACTTCTTCAGGTATTCCATTCTACTAAACTTCTTTTTGCTGTACTCAGAAAACGCATATGGTTAAGATGCAATACGTTGTCCTTCCTTGATGCTTTGTATCTTTAGTTCAGTCTCAGATTGATTCTTTCTTGAGGATTTTTTTTTTTTCAGTTTCTTCTTAGCAGAAAATCAGAGGGAACAACAAACTCCTTCATTTGCCCTGCCTCAATCTTTCTCGAGGAACTTTTCAGTTTCTGATGAGAGCAATATTTGCTATGTTTTTAACGTTATTCTCTCTACATTTCACTTAGTTATTCTCTTAACAATATCATTTCTAACTTAGTTTAGTGTTTTCAGGTACTTTTGAGTCTAAAATGAAGGCAAGGAGGAAAATGAGGCGCAAAAATGGAAAAAGATGGAGAAATGATGTTTTCCCAATCCTACTAGGAAAAAAAATCCTAGTTGAAGTAGGAATCCTAAGTCAACTAGGATTCAAGCTCATGGAAATGATGAGAAATGACGAAAATGCAAGAGTTCTAATTGGACTAGGAAACCTGTTGGCATTAGGAATCCTGATGATACCAGGATACCTGAGTGGGCTAGGAGAGCATAAAGAATAATCATGAAGCTTCTAGATGATGTAATGGACGACATGTGCAAGGCATGTGTCAGCAAAGCAATCAAGATTAGACAAGGAATCCTAATTTGACACAAGATACAACGCTTCAAAGTCAAATTCGTTTCTAATTCGGAATCTATCTGTGCAGATCAGTCAACTTCAACAAAGTCCTGAGAGCATCTCAGAACTATTCAGATCATGATCCATATATGGTTAGAAAGATACGGATGTCTAGTTTCTAGAAATTTTTACGGTTCATCAATGTCAATTTTCTAGAAGAAGTTATGGCCGATTTAGTACACGAAGGTCAATCTGCCCGAGAATCTGTTTTGTGCAAATAAGGAGAGTTTTGGACGTGAATATCTTTCGGACGAGTTTGGGAAGGTCTCTACTCTATATTTGATCTGATTTTGAAGATATATTGAAGCCATGATGATGTGGACCAATGAAAAAAATTCAAGAGGAAATCTACATCAACACAAAGAAGGAAATTGAATCAGAATTATTGAAGACGGAGATCTAGGGTTGACGTCTAAAGCTTCTCTATATATACACACCTATGTTGGACGTCCCAAGCATCTTCCTTCATCCCATTCGTCCATCTCTCTCCCTCCATACACATCCATCCATTCCACAACTCTGAGATCATCAAACCCTGAATCAAATAAAGTCATCCTTCCATTTACTCTCTAAATTTCGATCTCTCTCCATTGTTCAAGCATTGAAGCCATGAAGCATCTCCATCTCCTTTCCATAGTCATCATCAACGTCTTCCATCCTTTTGAAGATCATCTTGCATCCTTGAAGTTCTTTAAAAGTGTAACCATGTCCTTCTATCTTTTGTTTTTGGTTTCTTATGTTTGTAACGTTAAAGACAATTATACTAGCGTTCTAGATTCTTGTTTAAATGGATGTTTCGACTATTTGTGAGAATAAAGAGTATGTTTTGATGTTTAGTTTTCTATAACTATGAAGCATGATAAATGTTTTAGGATTTTCAGATTGTTAATTGCGATTTCATGATATGTTAATGAATGTTTGTTCATTTTGTGCTTCAATCCCACCTTTTATGTATTTTGTGTTCTTTGGTTGCAAACTTAGAATACTGAACATGTAATTGAATCCAAATTAAGATTGCTAGGGTTCTAGGTCTTAATTATTTAAATGGAAAACCTATAATCCTTAGGTAAATCAACAATGAGTCTTGCATGCTCGATTAGCGTTCTAACTTGTGTTCTTGGCTTAAATCAATCAAACTTTCATTGATCTTTATGCGTTAAATATGTTTTGTTAGTGAGTAGTGTTCTATGACTAGCATTACATGTTTAATAGGGTAAACTATGGTGCGTTCATCTAGTTAATTTAATGAATGGAAGTAATAAGAACTTTGTATGCGTTTATCTCTGTTCTTGATTGATTTCTTCATTCACATATTTTGATCCATGGTTTATGGTTAGATTGCCTGATTTCGTGTTAATGATTGTTAACTACATCTCTACATCTTATCCGTCTATCTTTTCCTTGATTCATGGTTGATTGATCACTTGTGTTATATAATTAGATTAGATTACAAACTTTTATAAATGAATCCCCCTCTCTTGTAATTTTTATAAATATATACTTTGTTTTATTTTTGTTTTATACTTTGTGAATAATACTAATTTGTTTAACGTTTTTGACAGAAAGTATACCCCAATCCCCGGCTTAGAACGATGCCCTACTTATTCTATACTACTATCTGATTTAGGGTTTAAATTGACACTCACTTTGAGCGTATCAGTTTCTCCTTAGAAGAAAAATCAGAAGGAACACCATACTTCTTCATTTGCGCAGCCTCCCAATGTTGTTCCTCATCATTGCTGGAAACCTGACATGTTACTGCACTTTTCTCCTCAAGCTTGCTCCTACTCTTCTCAGTGTCTTCCTCAAACAGATTCTTATAAAACGATGGGTCTTCTTTATTTGAAGACGCATCCCCGTAGATGTTGAGAATACGTGTCCATGAATCAACACCCTACAGTATAAAATAATTTAAAAAAAAAAAACAAACAAACAACCAAACTCCACATATAAATCAACAGTGAAGAAAACCTTACCCCCTGAGTTTTCTCTGATTTCTTCACAAGACCCTCACACTTGTCAATTTGCTTATCTTCATTTTTAAGAAGTTCCTGCTCCTTATGCAAGTCATTACTCAGATCAGCCTGATTCTTCTGTAGCTCATTCTGCTCATCTATATTGACAGTGTTCTGTATTTCACCCAAGGCATTTTGTTTTTCAAAGGTTAGAGGTCTAATAAGTGTCCTGAAAATGAACAAACAAACATAGATGAACAACATTCACAAGAAGCCATAGCAAGATCCCCATTAGGGAATTTTAGCGAACACCTTCCACCAAATAATTCCTTCACAGAATCCCACAACTCAAAATGGCGGCGCCACTACCATCCAACCACCACAAACCCGAATAAAAAAACCCGTACGTTTCAAATAAAACGCCACTACAGACACCACCCCTATCCTCCATTGTGGAATTTTAACAAGCACCTTTCCGCATGTAATCCACACAAACCCACAACCAAAAACAGCAAGCCCCACTGCAACCGCCACCGCCACCGCCACAGCCATCCCAACCTCCATAAGCCCCTAAAAAAACCCCAGAAACAAATATAACGCGATTGCAAACAGAGAACTACAACCGTCAAAAACCCACAACCAAAATCGACTGCGCCACTACAACCGCCACTGCCATCCCAACCACCACAAGCCAAAAAGAACCTGGAAATCGCACTCTGAGACCCATTTCTTCCCTCTCGTCACCCGTCTCCTTCGGGTTTACTATTTCTCCCCAAAACCCACAAAACCAAAAAGGCGGCACCACCACCAACCGTCGTGAAGTCAGTCCCATATGCATTATTGTGAGAATCTATGATTTTTTTTTTTACCTCTATCTTTTCAGACGAAAATAGATAAACAGTGTCTTGTTTTGAAAGAAATGAAAATGGCAGAAGAGCCAAAAAGAATGAGAAAAAAGAAAAGAAAAATAGGTGACATATTGAGCAACCTACAAAACTGCCATTGGGCCAAAACATAAACAAGGCCCAAAGACAAAACCCAAGAGGCCCTGAATCAAGAATCACAGTGACAACGACAAAAGCAAGAGGCGGTGAACCAAGAATCACAGTGATTCTTTAAAGAAGATGATCGACCCGCCAAACCTTCTTGCAGAAGACGACGAATAGGAGGTGCTGGTTTCAGAAGTAGCAGAGGTCGAACATGTGTGACATTGGATTGATTGGAAGCACCACAATCACAAGCACAATCCTTGTTGGAGCGCTTATTTTTCTTCTTCTTCTTTTCGTTTCTTTTCATCCTGGCATTTTGACTAAGCCCCATGATTATGCTCGAAGAACAATTAAGCAGAACTAGCTAGGTGAGAGACAATGAAAGAAATTGTCACGCCCTTGATTTTTAACAAAAATAAAAATCGATATATATAATCTCATAATTATACATGCGTGAACGTTCAGTCATCAATAAAAATACCTGGAACATCTTTCCCTTAAAACAAGTATATACTGATACCCTGAACCAATCCAAGTTAATATACACTCGCTCCACAGAGTTATATATTACACAAATTTACGAATTAAATTGTCATCACAAAATAAAACGTAAATGCTCCTCAGAGCTTACTTCATAGCGGAAGTCATACACTGGCAAAGCCAACAAAATTTGCTTCCTACCCGTTCTGCTGCCAACAAGCTACCTCAGCTTCAGCCACGATTTTCCTGACCTGCAGGATTAAGCCCTACACCGTTTGAATGGTGCACCGGGGTTGCCAAACAACAAACCCGGTAAGCTTTTGCAAGCCCGTATGAGTAACTCATGAACGTCAATCAACAACTCACATCAATCTACTTAAGGAACACATGCAACCATGATTCCTTCTAACATTCCATATCCTTTCCACAGAAAGGACAACATGAGTCACCGCCGTGACAATGTTCAGTTTGCTAACTTAACCATCAAGTAGCAATTCAAGCCTCATCTAGACAATTAAAGAAGAATACCATCGGAACTCTCCTTTAAACTACATACCTATGGGTCTCCAGCAACCTCGACCGTTACTCCCATAAGCTATCATGGCAGACAGACTAGAGCTCTATTGAAATCGTAATCACTCGTCCTACCAAGGACGTGATTACCTATTTCCTGCCTTGGTCACCATCTGCGACCTGTCACCATCTGTGACATATGATTTCAGACCCCGTCTGATCATGAAATCAAACATCAAGGTCGCCATCTGCAACCTGTCACCATCTGTGACATATGACCTTCAGACCCCGTCCGGTCTCAAAGTCGAACGTTCAGTAAGTCACACCTGACCTAAAACATTACTAACATCTAATTTCGGCTTTCCTTATCCCTGCTCACCATCTGTGACCCTTGGTACAAAGACCAATACATTTAAATGAGTCACACTTGACTCAAAAATGTAACATCAAACTCAATACATTTCAACAAGGGCTAAATACTAGTTAGTACCCTGTGGTTTAGGTCCAAAATCAATTCAGTCCCTGGACTTCTAATTTCATCAAAAACACCCCTGCACTTTCAATTTTGATCTAATAGGTCCAATTCGTTAATATTCTGTTATGGGTTCAAGTTATAGTTGGATTATTTGTTGAAAAACTATTTATTTTTAATAGTAGGACTCACTCCTAAATTGACTATGCAGACCACCTCGACACCACATCATAAAACATAGGCCATATATGAGCCACATTAACAAGTTAAATAACTCAATTGTCGGAAAACTAACAAATTGGACCTATTAGATCAAAATTGAAAGTGAAGGGGTGTTTTTGATGAAATTGGAAGTTCATGGACTGAATTGATTTGGAACCTAAACCACAGGGTAGTAATTTGTATTTAGCCCTTTCAACAATAGAAAACATCTTTTCTACAATATTGTTTCCATGAAAAGTCACATTCAACAATAATATAAGCATCATCATGCATATTATTCATCAAATACCATCCACAAGAATATATATATTTCACGTAAATATATATATACGTAGTCATTCGCTCAGGAATGCCTACTAATACCAACTATAGTTTGCAGTTAATTAATTAACGCCAAAACAATAATGGTACTTCTGTTCATAAAGATCCTTGTGAGATTTACTCACCTCGAATTCCCGCTGCGTCTTCAACCAAGAACAAAGCGGCCAATCTGCCAATTAAACGTCCAAATACTTCGTCAAGTACCTAATCACAAACGGTTTCAACTTAATAACGATTCACATTTGATTTAAGTCCGAAACCCCTGTTTTGAACTAAAATCCCCAAAGTGGCGCCAATCGAGGCAAAACCACATCCGAGACCTCCCAAAGTCTCCGGAATACGCCCACGATCGATATGACCCAAACACAAGTTGATCGGACGCTCGAATCCTCACGGATCGAATAAATCGATCAGTATGAAACCGTAAAAATCATAACAAATCCATACGAACTCTAAAATTTGGATATTATATATCGAAACGCTCGTATCGACGAGTAGAAGACATATAATACCAGAAACAGTCCCATACATGGCCGGAACACTGCCACAGGCGGTGGCGCACTGCCGCCGACCAAAACTCAATATTTCACAAAACTCCCAACATCAAAAAGCTTCATCTAAGCATGCTAGTGAAATCTCATAACTAGCTCGAAGTCAGAAAACAACCATAAGGGATCGAAAACTACCTCACAAGCCGTGAACAGTAATCCAAACTGAGTTGATCGATTTTTCACGTGAATCCTTCCAAACAACCACCACAGATCGCACAAGGAGGTTGCTGCGAACTCCCCAGGCCAAGGTTGAAGCACCGCCGACGTTGGAAGCCGGAAAACCAATCGGGTCCAAGAACACCCAACTGCACCGTCTTGCAGCGCCGCCGTGGAGGAGAATAGAAGCTAGAGGACACCAGAGGGACGACCAGACGGAGGAGGCGAACTGATCTGGAGAGTTTTCGTCACCGGAGACTGCCGCAGTTCGCCGGAAAAGTCGGGTCGGATCCACCGAGTTCGGGTCGGGTCAGATGGAAAACTCAGATAGTGAAGGTATCGACCGAGAGAGAAAAGAAAGAGAAAAAAAAACGGTTTCCGGAAATGGAAACTGAAATTATGAAAATAATTTCTGATTTTCTCTATTTATACTAAAACGGAAACTTCTTCCGATAGACATATCTTTCTCATACGAACTCCGATTCCCGCGTTCCACATGTCCACGAACTCGTATCGACGCGTTCTACAACTTTTGTGAAGGAAGTTTCCCGAGAATCCCAACGTACAAAAAGTCAAACTTCACACGACCCCGTAAACTGTGAAATTCAAATAATTATACGGACGAAAACCATTCCACTTCACATACAATCTACGAATAAAGCACAATAACAATTATTCGTACAACTGATCCATTATTAATTACCAAAATTAAATAACAGAAATCCAGGTCATCACAGAAATAATCTTGGAAATGTGTACTAATCAGAAACTACGTAGCACTGTGAAGGCTTTATATATTAGACTTGTATATATACCACTGAAAGCAAATTTTAAAGGACAGAAATTCTGAGTTTTTGCATTTCAGCCCCCCCAGTCTCTCTCTTCTCTCTCCTCTGCTTCTCCTTAGACCATTTGGGCCCGACCGACCCGACCTGAGCCTTACCTCACCGCGCAGCCCAGAAGGAGATCGAAGGCCTCCCACAGCCGTGAGACACGACCCGGCTGGAATTCCAGTTTTCCGGCATCTCCTTGACCGATCATTGGCATTTTTGGAATCTCTTCCTCCTCTTGATCATCCCCATACCCGCCTTGCATCACGATTTTACCCGTGGAGTGAAAGGTCAAGATTTGAAGCCAACGGTGCATAACGGATATGGAAATCTGAGCAGACGATCAAGATTAATCCAACTACCAAGCTTGATTTAGGATGATCTAGACTGAATCTCACTTAGCTCCAGGTATGAAAGTCGCTCATCTCTTCAATATGAACAAGTTGCTAGCTGACGACTTTTGCATCGGAGGTGGTTGACCCGGCGTTGACCCGTTGCTGATAATGGCGTGTCAGGGGTCCTTTTTGAATCGATACGGTCGCTTTGGTATATTATAAAGTCATTTTGGAGGAAGTTGATGCATGCTAGGTTTACGGATTTACGAGTTATCTTCGGTTTGCGATCCGCGAGGATCCAACCGTTAGCTCTGCTTCAAATATTGATATATTGATCGTATGACTGTCCCGATGACTTTGTGGTCACGGGCGAAGATCCGACGGTTAGATCTTCGTATAATTGTGAAACGGTGATTCAGAAGGCGATTCGTGAGAATTCGACCGTCAGATTTTCGTATAATTTTGTGGAGATGTTTATATAGGCGATTTGGGAAGATCCGACCATTGGATCTTCGTGAAAATTTGGGAGGGTGATCCCAAGGGCGATTGATCCGACCGTTGGATCATCGTTTAAATTAGAATCCAACCATTGGATCGTCGTATAAGTGTGTTTTAAGAAACGTTTGCTAAGTTAAGATCGTGTTTGATTAGGTGATTGACGGATCGATTGGTGGATGATTTCGGATCGTTATTTGTTGGGCTGTTAAGAAGACGCAGCGGGATTAGAGGTGAGTAAATCTCACATGGTTCATTTACGAACCAAACCTTGTTAATATATATATATATATATATATATATATATATTTATTAATTTTGAAAATTATTTTATGAAAATAATATTTGTTTTTAAATAAAATGGACTTGATCTCTACGGTCCATGGGTAAGTGGAAACCAGTTTTATTATAAAAATAAATTTCTCGATTTTTGATGCATGTGAACTATAGTTGGTATTTGTGGTTATTCCTGTGTGGATGACTACGTATATATATATATATATATATATATATATATATATATATATATATATATATATATATATATATTTATATATTTACGTGAAAATATATATTTGGATGGTGTGACATTGAATGAATTAATTGGTGATAGTGATGATTGATTATTTCGAGCACATATTTTCTATGGAAATACAATATATCATATAATTGTTGATGTTATTGTGAGGAGGTGTAAGGGAGTCAAAGTATAACATTGGAGTCATATAGGATGACTTTTAAATGTTTGTCAAAGTATAACATTGGAGTCATATAGGACGACTTTTAAATGTTTTGATCTATGGATCGTGTCACAACAGTGACTGAGGCAATATTATCGTAAGACTGAACCTTGGCCAAGCTGACAGGTTACGATTAAGTTAGAACTCTAGTTTGTCTGCCATTGTATTTCAGGGGTGTAACAGGAGGGTTACATGAGGCCTTTGAATACACGTTTTTTTTTTAAAGAGAGTTTCTAGTTAATTTGTTATTGAGAGGGTGTCGAGGGTGAGACTTTGCTTGGAAATGGTTTAGAAATTGGGGTTGAATGTTTTGAATTGTGTTGAGAATGTTTGAGTAAAGGTTGTTGACTTAAATTGTTTTTATTTAAATTTACTCATACAAGCTTGCGAAAAGCTTACCGGGTTTTGTGTTTGCAATCCCAGTATACTATTCAAACGGTGCAGCAGATATTCCTGTAGGTCAGGATGTTCAGGATGGAGATCGAGTGGCATAGTATTTGGTATTAGGCACTGACCAAATTAATTATGTTATGATTTGTGTATGCTCATTTTGAGCTTTACATTTTATTTGGTGTGTAAGTGTTGTAATAATTAATTCAAGAAATTGAGACTTGTAATTAAGTGGTTCATTGTGTGATTGATTCGAAAAAAATCGAGATGATTATTCGAGTGAGTTGAGACATGTTTCAGATTTGAATTTATTTATTCAAAATTTGGGGCGTGACAGTTTGGTATCAGAGCATAAGGTACATATTTGGTGATAATCAGTACCCCTCGAGTGATGGCCCGTCTGCAGCGGATCCCCATCATATGCTCTTCGGTACTGGTATAATCATTGGGTATGTCGTAGTGTGGGGACTAGTCAGGGTGTTAGTCCATAGGACGGTAGAGTTGTCTTGTAGGTTCGTATTAGAATATGTTTAGTTTCCGTGAGTTGCAATCTTCGAGGAATGGGAACCTCCGGATTTAACACTGTTTGAGTCTGTGAGGATTGTTTCATGGAAACGAGGTTCTTTTGTATGTTGAAGTGTTTGGTTGAAGGCATGGTGTTGACCTATGCACGTATCTAATGTGGATACAAGTATTAATCGATAGTAATTTTGCCTTCTTAAGTTCGGCAGATGTTTTTGGATGGAATGTACATACCAAGGGTTAGATATCTTGTTTTATAACGAAACGTCTCTCTACAAACTTATCTCTTTTCTTCTTATATCTAAGGCCTCATTTGGTTCGCAGAATTGAGGACTCAGGAAAGGAAAGTCATTACTTTCCTTTGTTTGGTAACCACAAACTCCGGAAATACTTTCCTGACAGAGGGGAAAGTAGGGGGGAAATCATTCCACTCAGACCCCATGGAATTGATTTTCCCTTCCCATTTCCCAGCATTTATTACAAAAGTTTTGGACAACAATACCTTCTCTTGTATGAAAAATTGGTGTACTTTTGAATTTTTATGATGTTTTTATTTTAAAATACAAGGGTATTATTGAAACATTGATATATTTTTACTTTCCTTTCCTGCACCAAACAGACACTGAAAGGGAAATCAAATGGTCTTTCTTGAATACTTTCCCTGCTTTACCAATCAGAGGAAATGAAACCTGACAGAAACTTTAGTTACCCTTCCCCATGGAAAAGGCAAGGGAATTAATTTTCCTTCCGTGAACCAAACGAGGCCTAAACCCTTTGCAATTCATTGCTCAATCTCTATATGAAAAAAATAAAATAAAATAAAAACAATAATAAATAAATTTTCTTCCTCTTTCTGTCTTTCATCTCCATCCTCTTCCTAATTTGTTCCAATTATGGTGAATTGACGGATCCAAATATAATCAAACTGAATTGTATTTCTTTAACCTTTATCTCAATCAAATTCGAAGCCATTAAAAGAAGAAGAAATAAAAAAATTTAAAAAAAAAAAAAAAACCAAACTCCTTTGTGGTTGAATGGTGTTATAGAAAGAAGTAATAATGGTATTATAGAAACAAATAATAGAAGGTGGGCAAATGCTCTTGTACACTTGGTGTATGATATACCCTACGCAAAACTATTGACATGGCAAAATCTCTACAATCTGATTCAACCCAATAGTGTGTATTTTGAAATGAAAGTCAAACAAAAAAACCAAATTGAAACGTTAATCCGTTAACCAAAGTGAACATGGCCGGCCTTACAATTAGAATGGATGGCCACGATTAGTCAATTCATCGAATTGAGCACACTGGCAGTTTAAACTGATTAGCTCTTCACACTGCTAGTGTGAACTGTGAAGGCAGTGGTGACGCGCAGTGGTGAAGGTACAAGAGCGATGTAGTGCATGGCAATATTGGTATGACATTTTGCATATTGGACTGGACCTTAGGCTATCGAGTTTTTTCTAACCTTTATGTACTCTTGTTGTTGTTTTTTTTTTTTTTAAATTATACCAAAGCACTAACAGATAACCAAACTCTACAATGTCAATATAAAATACGTTCAAAATATCCCTAAACTCAACTAGAGTTCATTAGCATAGACAACTAAAGATTACAACTTGAGCGTAAATATTAAAATAGTTCCAACTACGCTGGCTCATATGACAGAAAAATCCTATCATGCAATCATTGAGCAACTTTCCATCAAATGCAAGTCTAGCAAGAACAGTAGCAACACGGTTCACAGAACGATCGACCTTCACCCACCTCAAGTTCAGCTCCACAATCTGCCTGGCAACAGCTACAGCCGCATATGACCATCCACGAAATCAGACAGGTTGCTAAAGAAACTTTTCTCAAATACAACATTTTCTAGCTCCATCTGTTGACACTTCTCAAGTCTCAAGCCGAACAAGCAGGCCTTGGCCTCTACTTCAGGTGTAGAAAAAGCTATGTTAATATCAAAATCGGTAGCAACCAGTGTACGTTGCGAATTGCGGGCGACAGCAGCTACGGCCAACTTATTGTCAGTCTTATTCCAATAAGAGCTGACATTGACCTTAACTGCTGTCTCATGACATTTCCCATCACAAAATTATTGTGGAACACTTTCTCTAAGAAAAACAAAAGCAAAAGAATATTGTTAAAGGAGTGTGTGTGTGTGTGTGTTAACGTTTGCCCGACCCATAAGAGTATTATCATATACAAATTGAATGTTCATTACAATGACTATCTCAAACTGGTATGATCACCATACTTATACAATACTTCATTGTTCATTTCAATCTTAACCTAGGTATAAAACGCATATAATTGTTAATTGTTATAACTTATACTTCAGGAAAATGTTGAGATGAAAGTTGATCTCTACAGCAATGGAGGCATATAAAGCCCTTTTTTTTTTTTTTTTAAAAGGAGGCATATAAAGCTTTTGATTTGAAGGATAACAATATATATGTAGTCTTTATGATTTATCCTTTCTTTAATGTGACCAAGTACCATTTGTCATGAGCTATTGATGATCCAAGAATGGTTACATTGTTTTTGGATGTAAACGCATTGTATTTTAATGAAGTGCTCTTTTGCTTGAGATTAACTTTGCCTTATTGATTTTGAAACACTGATTAATTGGTGATCACTTAAAATGTAGAAAGCACTTTGCTAAGTTTCAATTTTTGAAGTAACATAATAGTGATAAGATAATCAGGTAGATGAGTACTAGGTATTTTAACGTGTAGGAATGATTGTCTCAATATTTCAACTTTTTTGCCACGATACCGTAGGAATATTCCTTACAATTTACTATTATTTGGCTTAGAAAATGTGTAGATTTTTATGGAATACTGATTGATTGTGAAGAGTTTCAAATCGAAATTATGCCAAAAGCCACAGTAATGAACACAAATTTACATGTATAATTATTTATAAATTTGACACCAATTTAACTTTTTTTCTCGACACTATTTAATACAGTTTTCTCATTTGGTATTAGAATCTCTTACCAAGATTTTTAGATCATTGAAAAAAATCAAGGTATCGTCATTTTTATCTAATATCCAAGATTTTAGGCCAATCAAAAAACTAAAATTGTATATACATCCGTGTAGAATTAGCTTTGGTAATCATTTGTAATTGATGTCATGCCCAAGAAAACCCAAGGCCGGAAGAAAATCTAGATCAACCGGATAGAGAATTCGAACAACAAACAAGTCATCTTCTCAAAACGCTGCGCCGGCATATTTAAGAAGGCCGACGAGTTAAACGTGTTATGTGGTGCGCTCATGGCAGTCATATATCGTGTTCTCTAGTGCCAACAAGGTGTTCTGTTATGGGCACTCAGACATCCATACAATGATCGATAGCTATCAAAATGGGCTCAACTCTTTAGTCAGAGCTAACGATAAGGCCAGGAGATTCTCGTGGCAGAGTACAACAAAAAATGCGAGGAGAAGCATAAGGAGGAAGAGGAGTAGAAGAAGAGGATGGCGGAGACGAAAGCCAAGGCAAATGAGAAAAAAATGATGATAGAAATGAGCGGGGATCAGGTGCATGAGGGATTTTGGTGGGATGACCAGGTAGATTTGGTCATGCTGGAGGAGCAAGAGAACGAGCAGTACATGATGACATTAATTAGAAACCTTGAGGAACAAGGTAGCTGATAAGGCTCATCACAAGAAGATTTTGAGTGGGACTATTACCGGGACATCAGTTCCGGCTGTTTATCGACTTTATCATATGATGCACCTAATAATTGTTTTGGTACTAGTTTCGGTGATTAATATGGGAACCATGGCTTTGGGATTTTGTGTCTTGTTCATTTTGAAAAAGAATCTCTAAATTCTAGGTTCAAATACTTTTAAGTATGTTGAAGTTTGTATTTTATTTAACTTCATCGAGAAGAAGCTATCTCTAGTTATATCCTTATACTGTCATATATTATATTGTTTTATTTGGTCAAACAAGAAATTTCATTAATAGGAGACTCTTTAACCGGCCTAAATGAGCTCCCCATAAGAGCTTACAACAAACAACATACAACATAGGCCTGAATACAAATAGAACAATAACATAGGTTGGCCCAGACTTGAGCCACCACACCACCACTAGCAATCACACCAACAATGAGAACATATTCATCACTCCACCGCAAAGCAGGCAGCAGCAAGATCCTTCCAGAATGATGGCCGGATCGAGGAAGACCAATGTCAATATCAATGAATTAATCCAGCCTCCAACTTTTCCGAAAACCATAATAGCCATCACCTTCACCAAGAACCTATTTTGCCGAGAGAACCAACAATGGGATAAACCGGATGAAATGAGTCCGGATAAATTGGATGAAGGTTGCACTCATGAAAACCAATCTAAACACTCAAAAAAAGGTTTACAAGATGACACAAGGTTCCTAGAAACTAATTCTACACTAATAGTTTCTAGTACTTTTATGTGTGAGAAAAGATGAAAGTAGTATATATTGGAGTCTTACATCATCTTAGGATCTTCTTGGGACTGTCTCATTTTGTAGAGAATGAATCATTTATATAGAAGTATATGTATCCCTTCAAATGGTAAAGTACATTTTCACTTGTACCATTTGATTTTGGTCATATATATTACTTCACTCAAGACAAACTGAAAATGTGGAAACCCTTTGATCCTCTTTTTTATAATGACAAAAAAAAAAAAATTAAAAAATTTCTCCAACAATACTCCACCATTTTCAAAATATAAAGATATAATGAAAATATAATTCAAAATCATTTTGAAAATTCTTGAGCATAATCTTGGAAAGCTTAGTGCATAAACTAATTAAGGTGTCTTTTGGACTTAAACTTTAGCTTAGTGAGAACACTAATGAATGGCAAAGTGGCGCTAGAGTTTGATGTAAGCCTTCTTATATACACAATTTAAATGAAATCCTCTAATAACAAGGAAATTATAAAATTACTTGCCTGTCAAGAAAATAATATTACATTATTCCTGCTCGATCATGGACATGTGTTATTAACATTCCCATTCCCCTTGGGCTTTTTTTTCTTTGGGAATGGATGATTAAGACAGTGACTTTTGAGTCTTAAAATTAACCAATTTCATAAAATTTAATTCAGGAATCTTCCTATCTGCATCTTCTAAAATTGTGCATTATTTCTATAGTTTACATTGATCATGCTTCCTGGTTCCCTATTTTTTATGGCTACATGCATAAGAAATTTTGTTTCATTCAATGAGATTCTGCAGACTGGAAATAAGACGAGTACTCGCTCCTTGACAAAAAAGCGAGCCTTCTCTCTTCATCAACCTCATTGGCTCATCATACTCCACTATTTAAATTTCCGGCAAAATAATGGAATACATTTGCTTCGTTAACACTAATGGATGCAAACATGTGGATTTCTTAGATGAGCATTAAATAGAATTAACTCACCATCACTAATGACAAGAATCATTGTGCAATCCATCACAGTTGGTATCCTGTGAGCTACAATAATTATTGTTCAAGCTTCAAACTCAGTCCTTATAGTCTTCTGCTGGATCATATCAGTTGCATTGTCAATGGATGCAATTGCTTCATCGAGCACCAATACCCAACTTCTTCTTAGAAGAGCGCACCTGAGGCAGAACAGTTGTCTTTGCCCCATGCTCCAGTTTGATCCATCATCCACAACTGAGAGAAGCTGATCATGAATTACAAAGAAAAAAAAAATACACACATCACATACTGATACTAACAGAACAACGTACATAACGTTACCTAACAAGTCTCAGCCTTTTTCTTTCTCCTCAACAGCCTCTCGAAGCTGACACTTCCCAAGAATCTTCTAAATGCACAAGATAAATCTCGGCTCAGTTCAAATAAACAACTGAAAAGTTACATTACAGAAAACAAGCATTACAGAACTTGATTCTCACCTCCCATATTTCCTGGTCTGAATGTTGAGATAAGCGGTCCAAATTGTATCTGACAGTGCCATTAAAGAGAGTAGGGTCTTGAGGTATTATTCCAAATCTTGACCTCACATCATGAAGTACTATAGTGCAGAGGTCAATGCCATGGACCATAATCTTCCTTCCGATTGGCTCAACTAGCCGAAGTAGAGCACGGATGAGTGTAGACTTCCCACTGCCTATCCGGCCAACAATACCAATCTTATGTCCTCCTTCAAAAACACAACTGATCCCTTGAAGAACAAGTACGCACTCATAAAAGTAATGTGTTGATCGTTAGGAAATCACCAGCATAGTCGTCGTCCTTAGACTTCTTGTTTTGGTGGCAATAATAGTCATATGCTTTGGGCTTGTTCTGCTGTTATACATTGTTGAATTGTTAAGATGGCATTTTCTCTTTTAATTGGATGCAAACTTTTCATTAATAAGTGAGTCCCTTTTTTTGGTCCTATATATGGGGTTTATAATCTCAGGTTATAGCTTACTAGGGTGCAGTTGCTCTTGTAGGCTGCTGGTGGGACGCCTGATTTGCAGTGCTCAAATGCTTAGAGCCGGGGGTTCTATATTACTAAATTGGAAACCATCAGAGATAGTTCGGACTCACTTGGAAATACAAAGTGAAATAGGATGAAGCTATGGTATGTTAACATTTCTCATACATGATGTTTTCATGTAATATTTACCACTTGGGGACTTGAGTTACTACTTTGAGGACTCATGTAGTAGATAGCTAGGAAAAAGTCTTGATTAAGGTAAATAAAGCTAATTTGTTAGTCGCACATCCTATTCTGAAAGAAAAGCATATGCATTAGAACAAGAAAAGAGGATCAGCTGAGAGTGATAAAAACAAGTAGTCTTCATTTAAAACATCAATAGGTTTTGAATTGTGTCAAAAGTGCATTTACTTGCAGACTTATTCTCTGAAGCACTTGCACATTATCAGTAGCAAGTTGTACGTAGTAAATAAAACTTACATATGAGCCCAAAAGTTGAAGATACAAAAATGCAGCAAGAATTATATATGCATGCGTATATTTGTAAAGGGAAAATAAAGTATGTTGCTACCATTACAGAGTGGTACAAGTTTTCATAGTCTCCGCAGGTCATATACTTTACTGGTTCCTCTGCATCTTATCTTCTTTCTATAGCTAAACATCATGCCCTGTTGTCAACCTTGGTATACAACATCCAAGATCACTGAGACACAACAATCCTTTTAAGATATAAGGAGAGAGGCGTGATAATACAAATCCCACGTACTGTATTGACATCTGAAGTGCGAAACAGATAATTGAATAATAAAATTCAGAGAAGAATAACACCTTAGGTCAAGGTACAGTCGTGCACTGCACATCCTTGCAAGCGTAAAGAACCTCGCTCCTTACAAAGATTTAGAAGGAAGTATTGGCTCTGAAGAAAATTTAATATGTCAACCTGCCTATAAACCAAAGTTATTTTAATAGATAACCTTTTTTATTGTTTATGAGACATCTTGCATCTTCCAAATTACTAAAGCAATGCTGAAATACTGATAATAAAACACAACAGAAAAAAAAAAAAATTGATTGCAAAGAAGCACAACTAAATGATAAATTATCAACAAAAACTAAATAGAATGAGGACTGCCTCATTGTTTCAAACTTATTACTACAATTCCATAAGGAACGGTCATATCACCAAGTTTGGTATATTCATCCTTCATCCTCTCGTTTCTGCAATGAGGAATTTTTTTGTCCTTGCAGAACTCAATTGAACATCCATATATGCTACCTTCGCCCATTGACAGGGAAAGGGTTTTCAACCTCCTCCCAACGAGGCAAGAAAATTCAGTTCTTGGACTAGTATATATTAAAAGTGATCATTAAAGGTGATCTAGAACATAATCGATCAAATACATGATATATTCTGTCTGTCACTTAAATTTGCAAAGTACTAACAAATGACCAATTACAGTCAGAATCATTACAGATGCTATAACAAATTATAGTCATATATATTATCATATGCTACACTTGAGTAATGATGAAGTCTGACATCAAACGTACAAATAGCATGCAACAAGAAAAACAGAACTGAAATATTGATTGAGAACCAGAAGTACTATGGAGAATCCAATGCAATATGGACTAATCTTGTAAATAACTATATGAAACATAAGAACATATGCTTTGAACTCTAAAGAAAAGGTTATATATCTATTCAAAGAACAGGCAGATGATCGATGCTAAAATTCATGGAGAAACAGCAAAGGTAGCAGGAAATCTAAGAAAGAAGACGACGAACTGATATTGATTTTTCTCTAGGTAATTTTACAATGGGTAACACCGTAAGTTGAAATTGATAATTTTTTTATATATTTCCAATACAAAGAATAATATACCCTTATGACCATGAATGAGCACTTTTATCTGCAGGTACGTTACAGTTATGTATACAGTTAGTATAACCAATATGTATTGTCTTGGAGTCAATGGGGATGAGACACTTTGATTGAGAGCCTTTTGGCATTTGATTTTACAACCTATAGAATAAACTAGTGGAACCTGATAAGGTTACTCATATGGTGTATTACATTCTCCATTGACTTGCATTTTTGTGGTATGCCTTTGGATCGTTAATGTGGAAGTTTGCATTTACGCAGAACATGATCAGAAAATCTATGGTTTATTTGGTGCTCATTGAAGGTATGGCTTATGAGCATTCATGTCAAGGATAAGGTCTCTTGCATGTTTTGAAGTTCTTGAACTCTTGTGCACCAGATTTTTGTAGGGTGTACCTAAATAAGGGATGAGATCGAATCGGAAACTTCATTTCAATTGAATTGACAGTGTGATATATCATATAGGTTTTATTCCATATAGTCTGATCATCATGTGATTAATTCTCATGATCTACTCCTGAAAAAATCATGGCTCGCAGATTTTGGCAAGCAGAGAGTCCTAATTGTGAAAAGCTAGAAAGATTTATTCAAAATAAATAAATAAAGCTAGAAAGATAAAAGTATTCCTTTTTTGTTTTGTTTTCCCAACACCCAAAGGCATAGGAATCCTGTTTTGTTTTGGATTCCTAATAAGGCCTCTATAAAAAGGCAGTAAAACCAATACATGAAGTCATAGCTTTAGGGTTTTAGGATCCGATCTTTCTTTGACAGGCGTAATATGGACCCATGGGAGAGAAAGAAGATAAGGGAAGAAAAGGCAGTAGAGAAAGAGCTTAAAAAGCAAAACGCAAAAGCTAGAGAAGCCGCCAGAAAGCTTCAGGAACAAGCAAACTCTACAGACAGTGGAAAGGAGGAGAAGAAGAATGTGAAGCATTCCAAGTCCGATGAGGATGATGGTGACATTGATAACAATGCCAAAGACCCAGAGGCTCCATATGGCGAGAAGAAACTGTTGTCTCTTCAAATGGACAAAGAACACAATCCAAGTGCTGTGCAGAAGGGATGGTATCAGTGGTGGGAGACACAAGGCTTCTTTATGACAGATGCTAAACGCTCCAAACCTCCCTTTGCGATGGCGTTGCCGCCTCCGAATGTCACAGGTGTGCTTCATATAGGCCATGCTCTCATTACTTCTATTGAGGACACTATAATTCACTGGCGGCGAATGTCTGGCAACAACACCTTGTGGGTGCCTGGAAACCTGATATGATGCTTGAGCTTGTAGTTATTTCTTAATAATACTTGCGCAAATCAGTTAGTTAGTAAAATAAAGAGTGTGAATTTCAATTGCTATATTTTTAACGGGTTTGTAAGGCGCCTACCTACTGGCATTTCACAAACTTTTCAATTTCCGAAACTTGTATTCTATTTTCAGTGTTTGCCTATATTCTCCTTTTAAGTCATTTTTTTGGTAATTCTATAAAGATTATCTTTTTACTTTCGCATTTTCACATTATGGATATGTTTATTTATGTGAGATGGAAATACAAAAATACTCTAAATATCTAGCAAATATGATGGCATGAACTTTAAAATTATAGACTGTAATTTATCAAAATTGAAAAGTTCGATGGTATAACAACAAACAAAAATTTATTTGGTAAGTCAAAGGGATTTTTAGTGCCTAATTTTCTCATCTCTCCAAGATGTGTTTCTCTTCTGAGTCTTCTCTACTGACTCTACATGGGATTGTAGTTTGTGACGGATTAAAGTCTTTCTCAACGAAAGTCATCAACTACCGTGAGGTTGACGTGCAACAACCCAAAACCTCATCAAAAAGTGCTGGCCGGCTTAAGTTACGTGTGTATTGTTAGGCATTTTTTATAAGGAAAATTTTTACAAACAGTATACAAAATAAAGGCCGTTAAGAATTTCTATAAGGGAAATGATGGAAAAGGTCACTTTAGAGAGTGAAATGATAATAAGGTCACCTAGTTTTCCACTTGATAAGAAGGTCCATTGTAAATTGTTATTAATATTAGTTTAGTCCTTATGAATAATGAGATCATGTTAAAAAATGTCAGTTTTTAATTTTTATCATTCCGATTCTGCCCCTAAGGTAATAAACCTTTATAACCTTCCATTTCAAAATCGGGGAGCTCAAATTTTCTCTCTCCTTTGATCAGAAAGCTTCCGATTCGATTTGATCGGAGATCTCTTTCCGAGATTCTTTCTTCGCCGCCCTCTCCGTCGGAAGCTTCCGATTTCTCTTTGTGCCTCTGCGACGATCTGAAAGTGGTTTTGGAGCTTCCTCAGCTCTTTTCTCTTTTTCTGGATCTCTGGCTTCGTCGGTGTTCGTCTTGATCACGTTATTGTGTTCTTCTTCTTCGTTGACTTAGTGCTTAGTTACAGTCTCTCTATTTCTTCCTCTCTCTGGTTTTCTCTGATTTGATCGGTAAGCCATCTCTCTGTGAATTTGTTCGTTTTGGATTTTGCAGTGTATTTTTGTTGTTTGTGTTAAATTGTTGAATTGTTCGTTTTGGATTACTGTTTTCTTCTCCTTCGTCGGACTCAGTGCTATGTTGAATTGTTGATGATGTTTTGTGCTATTGCTGTACTATATTTGTTCTATACTGTGATTTTTTTATCAGTGACATGGCCAGTTACATTTTTAATACTGCTGTTTTGTTCAGGAATTATCATTTATTTTGCGAGTATGATGTTGTTCTTCTGTTCAGGCATTAACAGTTACTTTGGCAGTGACTTCTTTGTGTTGATTCTGTTGATTTCCTTAGTAGTGACATGGATAGTGATTTGTTTTATTCTTGTGCAGTTGTTATGGATACTAGCTATGTTGTCAAGTTTATTTATTCTGGTGAAGCAGCGACAGTTCCATTGTTGCATAATTGGTCGTTTGTTGACCTATGCAATTCCATACGCTCTCGTTTTCCGGATTTGATTCAAGGCAATTTCATGTTGAGGTACATTATTCCTCCGGATTCTACTTCATGTTTTCTAGAGAGTGAAGTTGATATGAGAATGATTTTTAGGAATTTGGTTCGTTACAATTCTGATTTTGTTGAAGTGTTTGTGACTGATTTGCCTTCTATTAGTGAAAGTGTGGTGAGTAACACAGTGTGTGAGGATTCTAGTACCATGCTTGAGGAGAATGATTATTTGGGGTGTTATAGGGCAGAGGCACCGAAGAGTTATATGACGAAAGGTTGGGAGAGTTATATTCATTCTGAAGGCCAAAAGTTTGAGGGTGGGGTTGTTGAGTTTAGGGATAAGCTGCGTAAGTATGCTATAGAAATTGGCTTTTCATATGAGTTTGTTAGAAATGACAAGGTTCGTGTTATTGCTCAGTGTTCTAAGAAACATTCTCAAGGCTGCAATTGGCTAGTGAAGGCTTATTTATGTAGGGCTAATGGTTTCTTTATGATTAAAAGGTTGGTTAATGTTCACACTTGTCATGGTGTGATTCGTTTGCAGAAGAGTAAGATGATGGGATCCAAGGTTGTCAAGTCTATTGTGCTTGATAAGATTCGTGCCAATCCAAACAAAAAGCCAATTGATATAGCTGATGAGATCAAGAGTGATTATGGTTTGGATGTTGCTTATCGTACAGTTTGGTATGGTACGGAGTTGGCAAAAACAGCCCTACATGGTGATGAAGCTGAGTCTTATGCTCAGCTACTTTGGTTCAGTGAGTCTGTTATGAAGTCAAACCCCGACTCTAGGATAGTGGTTGAGTTTCATCGAGAAACACACAGGTTTCAGCGTATGTTTGTGAGCTATGGTGCATGGATGAAGGGTTTTCAATCTTGTAGACCTATTCTTTTCATTGATGCTACATTCATCACCAACAAGTACAAGGGGCAGATTATTGCTGCATCGGCAAAGGATGCCAATCAAGGTTGAATCTCCTTCATTACTTGTAGTTTTTTATTTTTCTTGTTTTCTATTTGCTGCCATGTCTTGTTTTTTTTTTTTTGTAATGTAAGTGACATGGTTAGTTACATAGCTACTGACATGGTCACTTACATGTTCATTGACAGTTACATGTCCAATGACCTAAATGTTCTGTGATTTGAATGACATGTCTCTGGCCATGTCACTGTCAAGTAATTTGCAGTTATGTCAGCGACATGGTCAGTGACATTGACAGTTACATGGCAGTGACATTATTTTGTTTTTCTGTTCAGGCTTGTATCCAGTTGCTTATGCTATTGTGGATTCTGAAAATGAGAGTAATTGGAGATTTTTTCTTGAGGTTTTGGCTGAAGAGTTTGCAAAACACCCTATGAGGAGGGTGACATTCATTTCTGATCGTCATGTTGGGCTTGTTAGTGCTTTCCCTAGAGTGTTTCCTAATAACCCACATGGGTTTTGTTTTAGACACCTGATGTCTAACCTTTCTGACAAATTTCCAGCTGGATCTTACCTCAAGGATCGGATTCCTTACTTGTTTATGTGTTGTGCTTATTCTCGCACACCGGAGATGTATGAGTTCAACATGGAAATCTTGAGGAGTGAAGGCGGGGACATAGTTGCTGAATTTCTAGAGGATCTTCCCAAGGAGAACTGGTGTATGGCTTACTTTAATGGTGAAAGATTTGGTGAAATGACAAATAACTTGGCTGAGTCTTTCAATAATTGGGTGTTGCCTTTGAAGAGTTTTCCTATTCTTGATATTAATGATGGCATTAGAGTGAAGTCCATGGCTTCAATTGCTGCTCGGAAGCAGGATGCTCATGAATGGTTGTCTGAGTTGTGCCCAGTGATTGAAAAGAAGCTGAAGGACAATTTGGAAGTCGGAAGGCATTGGAGAGTGAGCAGGTCTGATACCTATGTGTATGAAGTTCACTGCCAGAAGTACAATAGCATGGTAAATTTGGAAACTCGGTTTTGTTCGTGTGGAGAATGGCAGCTGTATGGCTTCCCATGTTCCCATGCACTTGTAGTGATCCAACAACATGGTTCTTCCCCGTATTTGTATGTCAATGAGCTGTACAAGGTGGATAAATATCGAGAAACTTATTCTTTCCCAATTAATCCTCTTCCCTCTATTTCGAAGCAAGTGCATGATTTTGGTAGAGATGCTGTGATCTTGCAGCCGCCTTTGACTAGAAGACCACCGGGAAGGCCTAGAAAGAAGAGGTTCAGAAAAAGGAGCGAGAAAACCAGGGTGATCAAGTGTGGTAGGTGTGGAAAATGTGATGGTCACAACAGAAAGAGTTGTACAGCTCCGATATAGGTTCAATTCTGCCTACATGCCTTTAACAGTGACATGGCAAGTGACATAGCAAGTGACTCCAATACAGTTTGAATATTTGTTTTGATTTTTCATTTTTTTCAATAAATGATAAGAAGTGCTTGTAAGGTGCTTACTCATTGGAATTTTTTTTTTTGACTATGAGACAGTTTTTCTGCTTTCTTCTTTTATAAATCCTTCAGTATTCTTTGTGTCTACAGGTTTTAATAGTTACATGTACAGTGACATAACCATTTGTAAACTAATTGACTTGTCCATTGACATTAGTTTTTAGTTATCTTGTCGGTGACTTGTTCTATGACTTGTAGTTGGATTACTGCATATAGATTTGGTCATTGGCAGCGGAACGCTGCCGTTGCGGTGCAGCGGCACGCTGCAAATATTAATGAAAATTAAAAAATGAAGTAGCTACAACAACTTTGGTTTATTAATTGGCAGCGGAACGCTGCCGTTGCGGTGCAGCGGCACGCTGCAAACTGAAATAGGAATATCATTTTGGCTGTGACTTCTCTAGTGACTTATAGTTTTAATGTTTTTTGTCCAGTTACATATTCAGCTACATGCTTAGTTACATGTTCAGTTACATGGTCAGTTACATATATGGTAAGTTACATGGTCAGTTACATGGTCAGCTACATTATCAGTGACTTGGTCAGTTACTTGAGTTTTACAGTAACTTGCCTAGTGACTTGGCCACTGACATTCAGTTTTCTTTTTACTTGGCCAGTGACTTAAGCAGTTACATAATGGGCAGTAGTGAATTTAACAATGACACTTTCAATTATATGCGTCCTTCATATTTACATAGTTAGTGACTTGCCCTATGAATTCAGAAGATGCATTAAACTTGAATAAAAAGATCCATACAAGTATATTTGCTGAACTAAACAAACAAATTTCTGAAATTCTGAACTAAACAAACAAATTTCTAAAATTCTTAATTTGCTGAGTTCCAGCTCTGCTTATGTTCTGCAAATTTTTTGAATATTTGAGCTTTGAACTTCATCATCTGAGCTTTGGTGACTTTGTTTGGCAGCTTCTCCTCTTTTGCCATTCTGTCCATGTAATACATTACAAAAGGTCCGCAATCTAATCTGTTGACAATTAAAAATTTCAAGTTAATGATTTTGACCAAACTTAGTAACAGTAAAGTTATCATTTTAAAATTTTGAATATAGACTTACGATCCTTGGTCTTGTTGGGGGCAGATTCTGGCATGGTTCAAAGGGATCCTTCCACCATCATAATTTTCCTTTATCCAGCTTATTGTTCTTATTTCGTCATCGCTCAAAATACTTTCAACCATCTTTAATTTTGTGTGAGTGCTTTGACTCTTGTCAAATTTCATTCGGCAGCCTTGCTGCAGCATATCATCTGCTTGATCTTTCACTGCTCTCATCCACAGCTCGACCATTTCAACCTGTAGTTTTTAACAGATTAGTGAGTGATAGTTACATGGTAAGTTACATGGTCAGTAAGAAGTTTCTTACCAATTTTTTTATACTTTTAAAGCACTCCCCTGTTCCTGCTCTTCTTGGTTTCATTGAATCAAAATGCAGCCATTGTGGTATGTCCTTGTCAAAGACCAAGAGCGTGTGGTGAAATTCTTCATTATGGGTAATTGGGAAGAAAAGCATGCTGCATTTTCCCATGTTTTGGAACAGCGGCTCACACAAGTATTGATGGAGGTTTCTCACAGTTAAATGTATTGTCGAATACTATTTAAAAAAAGAAAGAAAGAAATACATAGAACGAGTTATAAATAAACAAAGAATGAGAGATAAGGATTCAATGTTTATGAGAAAGTGCTCGTCATACTTACCCAACACATGCTATGCATAAAAGCAGATCTTCCCAAACTTTGTGAACTTTCGTTTTGCAGTTCATCCTTCAACATTTCCCCATAGCAATCAATCCAGTTGTTTGCTATTGATTGATCGCTTATGAACATTTTGACATCTGCCCTTGTGATTTCGCTTCCAGGCTCTTTTCCCTCCCAGAATAATACGCTGCATAACATAGAACGTTGTTAGTCCTGTGACTTAGCCAGTTACTTTTCACTTGCCAATGATCTGGACAGTGACTTGGCCAGCTACATGGCAATTGCCATGATCTGGACAGTGAGTTGATCAGTGACTTAGCCAGCTACATGGCAATTGCCATGATCTGGACAGTGACTAGGCCAGCTACATGGCAATTGCCATGATCTGGACAGTGACTTGGCCAGCTACATGGCAATTGCCATGATTTGGACAGTGACTTGACCAGTGACTAGGCCAGCTACATGGCAATTGCCATGATCTGGACAGTGACTTGTCCAGTGACTCAGACAGCTACATGGCAAGTTAAGTCACTATCTTGTGAGCTGTAACATGAAACATTACCTTTGTTCTGCCTTGTTCCAGTACTTCTCTAGTTTGCTTTTAGTTGGGCTGTCAAGTAGGTTGTACAGTTGTCGTTTTTGCCAATCTATCACTTCAATTTCGTTTTTTTCTGTTTGTTCCTCGTCATCCACATTAATCGTCAAATCATGTATCACTTCCTCCTGTGGCTTCTGTTCAGCTGTCTGTCCTTTTTTCTTTTCCTGTGCTGTGATTCTGGTCATTTTCGCCCTCTGCCTTTGCTCTTTCACCTCGTCCCACCAGAAAATATGATGTGTTTTTTGTACTCTCTCCTTTCTCTTCGTCCTAACCACATAACAATAGAGGCCAATAGATTCTGAGTCCTGCCCTGATATCTCCTCTAAAATTGGCTTGATGAACTCAGCTCTTGTCATCTGTTCTGTAGGAGAAATGTAATTGACTGGTTCGACGTCAAAAACAGGCTGAACCTCTGGGGATATAATGATCTGATACTTGTTTGGCTCTGCTTGCATATCTTCCAAACTGACTTTTCTTGGAGGTGGAGTTTGAAACACGCCCGGAGGTGGAAACACAAACAATGCATTAACCCAAGCAGTATTCGGTGTGCAAGCATCTTCCGTCATTCTCAATTTAACCTCAGGAGAGGTTGGTGAATGAATCTGTGCAGCTGCTTGGGCAAGGCATTGAAGTGGTGACTGATGTCCTTGGTCGGTTGAGTGAGGTGTTGCAGATGCCATCTCAGATGCGCTTGCTGTGGAGCAGGCAGGTTGTGATTGAGTTCCCTGACTACCACCTTGAGATTTTGTGTTTTTGGAGTGCTTGCTGTCAGTTGGCTTGTCCTGAGGGGCCTTTGGTTTTGGCGGAGGGAAACTAGGTGGTGGGGGAGGAGGAGTTGAGTCGTTGTCACTACCTGGACGTGCTATTGGCGACTCAAACTTCTCAGTTAGTGCCATCACTATGCCCTCCAAGTGCTTCACTCTGTTAATTAGTGAGGCTTTCTCAATTTTCAGCACCTCATTTTCCAATAACACATCCTCATTCTCTTCTTTTATTCTGCCAATTTCCTTTTCTTTCTCCTCAACTTCTTTTTTCAAAGCACTTAGCTCTTCTTCCTTTCCCTCCAGCTTTCTCTGTAATTCGTTCTTCTCTTCATTGGTCTTCCCTATCTCTGTCTCCATCTTCTCATCCTTAATGTTTCCACTGGTTCTATTTTCAACAATATCTTCTTGCCCATCATTCTTTTTTTCTTTACTTTCTGTGTCTGTATTAGACTCAGAATCTTCTTCCTCTGCATCTTCTTTAACTTTATCAAAGATTTTCTGAAACAAAATTACAAAAGTTGTCAGTGACATAAGCAGTGACAGAAATAAAACAACAACACAATCATAGACATGCAAAGATACATGCACTGTGACATGAAAATATAACAATAACATGAGCAGTGACATAGTCAATGACTTGGTCAGTGACCTGACCAAGACCAGGTCACTGAGCAAGTGACAAGACCCAGTGACAAGACCATTGACCTAGTTTATCTACATCAAATTAACATACCTTCAACTTTCCCATGGTGTTGAAATCCCCTTTTTTTTCTATCAGGGTCTTTAATTGCCACTTTCTTATTCCGTGTTTTTCGGTTTCTCTTCCAGAGATTGGCGGCACTACTCCCGTCTTGTGGCAAAACCAATACTGTTTGGAAAATAAAAAATAAAAATAGAAAACTAGTTAGTTATTTTTCAAACAGCTGCTTACCCATATGAATATCACAAACATAACCAATGACATATGCAAATACAACAGTGACATTGTCAGTGACAAAAACTTGACAGTAACATTAACAGTGACCTAGCCAGTTACCTGTCCAGTGACCTTAACAGTGACATGACACTGATCTAGTTTTTGTAGTTACAACAGCATACGACAGCAAAATCATGCATAAACAAATTTTTAACAAGTTACGGGAATTTACCATCACCAATATCACGCAACCTGCCATGTTTTGGGATTCTTTTGCCTTTCGTTTAATTGATTTTTTAAGGAAGTCGCCAACTTCCTTTGCCCAGCTATATTTTCCCAGACTTTCCACCTCTTCACATACTCTTATATAGTCCCAAGATATTGTTCCTCCAGAGTTTGGGAACAGGAGTTTGATGAAAAGGTTCAAGAGTACTAATACGGCAACATTTCTGTCCCGTTTCGTTTTTTCATCCCCTGTTTCTGGAGTTTCTGCCAATGCCTTCTTCAAAGCTTCCTCTGCAGCCGCCTTGTTGATCCTCTGCTTTTTGTCAAAGTATTTAGTCACGAACTCAGATTTGTATGCCCCGTCTTTGGTCTTTGGTACTGATAACCCGGATGCCGGCACTCCTAAAATCATAGATATATCACTTGTTGACATTCTGAATTTCCTGTTCCCAAACACAAAAAGGTCTGTGTCACTGTTGTATGCTTGTAGCAGAAGTGTGATTAAATCATCTGATTTCTTTGCATCCTTTTCTTTAATTGAACCTCCATGGAATGCATCTATCAGCGTTGCAAAGGGTGTTTTCTGCAGCAGCTCTAAAGTACCTTCAGTCAGGTTATTTTTGTTTTCTGCAATTGTTTTCAGAAAAGCAAGCATTGTGCAGCGATACTGCACATAACCCTCTTTTACATATCTTTTCCTTTTCCCTGGGACTTTTTCCTCTTTATCATCCTTTGTATCTTCTTCCTCGTCAGTTTCTTCCTTCTTCTTTGTACTCTCTTTTTTGGTCTTCCTTTTATCCATTTTCTTCTTCTTCTTTGCACGAACTTCTTCTTCATCTTCATTTTCTTCCCTTTTTTTTCTTTTCTCCTTTTTAATCTTATTCTTCTTCTTACTGCGGACTTGTTCTTCATTAGATTGTTCTTCATCTTCAGTTCCTTCCGGTTTTCTTCTTTTCTGCTTTCCAGTTTTCTTCTTTTTATCCTTCTTCGTCTTGTTACGCCGGACTTGTTCTTCATCAGATTCTTCTTCATCTCCAGTTGTTCCTTCCTCATCTTCACTTGATTCTTCTTCATCTTCAGTTTTCTGCTTTCGCTTTTTTCTCTCTTTCAGTTTCTTCCATTTTATCACTTTCAACTTTTCTGCAATTGTTTCTTCTGGACTTTGTCCTTCAGATTGTTCTTCTCCAGATTCCTTACTTTGTTTTCTTTTTAGTTGGTCCATTCCTCGAACTTTTTAAAAAAAAATCCTGTAAACAGTTAAGAAAATTAGAATTCAATAGTTATTTTTGACAGTTACTTAACCAGTGACATATTTATGCACATGTTTATGATAGTGACATGACCAGTTACATGACCATAGCCAGTGACCAGTGCAGCGACATGGGCAGTGACAAAGACATTGAACAATGACAAAATGCTGAAATTTTCTCGCATCATCCCACATGTAATTCAAACAAAACTAACATGGAAATTCATTTTGTCATCAAATTCCACATGTAATTCAAACAGAAATCATCATTTTCTCTCATTAGATTCCGCATGTAATTTAAACAAGTCTCACCATTTTCTCATCAGATTCCACATGTAATTCAAACAAATGTCGCATGCAAATTCATTTTCTGATGAGACTCCACATGTAATTGAAATATGTCTTTTCTAATTCAAACAAAACGCAAGCTATTCAAATCGAAATTATATGAAAGAAGGAGGAGGAAGTTACCGGTAAATTTTCGGTAAATTTGTAGAACCCTAGAATTTGGGGCTTAGTCGGTGAATCACTCTTGCTTACCCACCGTTCACGGTGGAGGAAAGCAGTCGTTGTCCGCTGTTTTAGCCGGAGAGAAAATCTTTGAGCAGTTTCTCTGAGTTTAGGGCAAAAATCGTATAAAGTTTCTCTGAGTTTTGAAATTGTGAAAATGAACTAAGAGAAATAGTCGCGCTCGGGTTAGATAACTGCCACTGGCAGTTTACTTGTAGTTGAATGGTTAGATAGGTAATTTCAAACATAGAAAGTGACATAAGCAGTGACTTTAATTTTTACATGTACTTGTACTTGTTCTATTTATTGGCTCATGACATTAGTTTTTAAAGTTACTTGGCCTATGATTTGGCCAGTTACTTTATAGGGTACATAAGGACATGAATTTTTTTTACAGTTACTTGCTTTATGTATTGGTTCATGACATTAGCTTTTACAGATTTTTAATTGAAACTTAAACTTTGTTTGTTGTTGTGCAGCGGAACGCTGCAGTTGCGGTGCAGCGGCACGCTGCATTTAAAAATAAAAAGATCAGTTTGGTAATGTCTTGTCTTTTGCTAGTGAGTGACTTTGTCAGTTACTTTGCCAGTGACTTGGCCAGTTACTTTATAGGGTGCATAAGGACATGAATTTTTTTACAGTTACTTTGCCAGTGACTTGGCCAGTTACTTTATAGGCTACATAAGGACATGAATTTTTTTACAGTTACTTGCTTTATGTATTGGCTCATGACATTACCTTTTACAATTATTTTTGCCAAATCATGGCTGATTACTTGTTCAGTGTCTTGCTATAAGATCTGTAGACTTATTGATTGACTCGTTTAGTGTCTAGGCTAGTTACTTGGGCAGTTGCGTTGTCAGTGACTTTGCCAGTTACTTGAGACGTACAGTGACTTGACCAGTGACTTGGTCTATGACATACAGGTTGCCATTTCCAGTGACATTCAGTGTCTCTGTAACTTAGCTAGTTACTTACTTTAAAAGGTACCTAAGTACATGAATTCGTTTCAGAAGATCATATCAAACAAACTTTTATATACTGAAGCAATATCTGCAAGAAAATATTAAAAAATTGAAATTCCGATTGAACAAATGAATGGATATATATGATGAATCAATTCGAAAAAACTATATAACCTATCCTATTCCCTAAACAAATTTCTACGATTCTTCATGTGTTGAGTTCCAGCTGTGCCTACTTTCTGCAAATGACTTTACAACATGAGCTCTAAACTTCAAAATATCATCCTTTGTGAGCTTCTTTGGAACTCTCCCTTTTTTCGAAATTTTCTCCATTGTGTACATTACAAAAAGTCCGCAATCCAATCTGTTCATCATATAAAAATTGAAGTAAATGAATTTGAACTTTATAATGATTATATTGACATTTTTAAAGAGCTGTGTACTTACGAATCTTCTCCTTGCTGAGGGTTGTCTTTGAGTTCTGTCACTGCCATTTTTGTTTTATAGTTATTCTTGATCCACTTTATGCTTTCTCTCTCGGTTTCAGTCAATGGAACTTCCATCATTTTCAGTTCTTCTTCTGAACTGTTCTTTTCATCAAATTTCATTCTGCATCCCTGTTCCAGCATGTCATCGGCTTGTTCTTTTACTGCTGTCATCCAAAGTTCTACCATGTCAACCTGCATTTCCAACATCGCAACATAATCAATAATATGCTTTCTGCTTAAATTAAATATATGAAATTAGTATGACGAAAGTGTTCCATACCATTTTTTGTACATTTTTAAAGGATTTTCTAGTTGATGATTTTTTCGGTCTTTTTGAATCACAGTGGGACCAGTTCTTTAATTCCTTGTCAAAAATGAGCAGTGTATGATGAAATCCTGATTCATGTGAGATTGGGAACAATATATAGTTGGATCTTGCCAGATTCTGGAACAGTGGTTCGCATAGGTACAGATGTACATAATACACCGTCAAATTTTCTGCAGAATTCTGTTTGTAAGAAAAAAAGAAGACAAGTTATTATCAATTAAGAATCATTTGCTTTGATTGTAGATAGATAATCGTTCCACTACTTACCCAGCACAAGGGATTCATAAAAGTTGGGACATCCAAGCCTTGTGATTCTTTCTCCAACAGCTGATCAGTCAAGAGAATTCCATAACATTCGATGCAATTGCTTGCTATCGGTTCGTCCATGATCATGTCTTTTAAATCCTGTCTTGAAACTTGTGCTCCATACTGTCTTCCATCCCAGAAGTATACTCTGCAAAGAATGAATAGTGTAAGTAACATAGATAGTGATGTCGTTTATTTAACAATCACATGGCCAATGACTTGGCCTGGCCAGTTACTTCCACAGTTACATGGACAGTGACTTGGCCAGCGACTTTACTTGGCCTGGCCAGTTACTTCCACAGTTACATGGACAGTGACTTGGCTAGCGACTTTACTTGGCCAGTTACTTTGTCAGTTACATGGACAGTGACTTGGCCAGTGACAATAAGTTTAAAATAGAACTTTCGTCTTGGCCAGTTACTTTGATAGTTACATAAACAGTTACTTGGCCAGTGACAATAAGTTTAAAATAGAATTTTGACTTAATTAAAGTATTACCCTGATGGTGCATTTTGCCAGTATTTCTGGACTCTCCTCTTGGTGTCCTGGTCCATAAAATTGTATACTTTGCTCTCCTCCCAGTCTACGACCTCAGGAGGTAGCTGCTTCTCTTCTTGCTCTTTATTGATTTGTGCATTTTCTGCAGCGTCCATCTGTCTTATTGCTTCCCGAACATCCTCTGGTACATCGTCCAACTTCTGTTGTGCTACCATCTGTTCTAGCCTTTTACGTTCAGCATCTGGCAGTGAGGCCTTCATCTCCTTTTCTTTTTCTTCTTTTTCTTTCTTTTCAGCCTCTTTCAATCTCTCTTCAATCTCCTTTGCTTTCTTCTTTCGTTTTGCTTTCACATCCCCCCACCAGTAAATGTTGTCCTTTTTCTGTATTCTTCTCCTATTCTTTAATCTCACAACGTAAGAGTAGAGACCCATTGATGATACAGTTTCACCAGAATGTTGCTCTGTAAGGCGCATTGTTAACTCTCCTTTTTTGTTCTCCTCTGGTGTCTTCTGCTCTTTCTCTGGGCTCAACGTACAAAGTGGAAGGCCACGCGCAGCTACAGGACTTTTCACTATCTGAAACATGTCAGGTTGTTTTTCCATTTCTTCGACTGTGAGCATGCAGACTGTGGGGCTCTGGAATAGTGAGTCCTTTTGCGATGGAGTTGTCGATTGAGTTTCTTCTTGCACTGTGCAGTGAGGTGGAGATTGAGCTGCTGCTGCTGCTGCACATTCTTCGACTGTGCAGATGCCATGGGACTGAGCTTCCTCAACAGTCGATTGATCTTTATTTTCTGCGTTTTCAGCAGCCTTAGATGCAGCTCCATTTGATTCATTTTTTTCTTCTGCAGAGGTAGGTGGTGGGGAGCTGTGCTGCTGAGCTGCTGTTGAGGTGTGAGTCTTTTGGCTCAACATTTGCTCCAATTCCTTCAATTTTATCTCTAACTCCTTCACCGATGATGCAAGGCAGAAATTGTCGGTCACAAGTGTAGCATTTCGTTCCTCCAGATTCATCATGTCCTCCGTGATTTTCCTTAGTTCCTGTTCCTTTTCGTTCAGTTTTGTCTTCAAATTATCTTTCTCCACAGTGATATATCTTATCTCCTCCTCCTTTTTCTGAAGCTCTTTCTCCCACTTGTTTTTTTCTGAAGTTGTTTCCTGTTCAGCCACCTCAACTTGTAGGTTATCTTCTTTGTTTTCACAATTCTGATCATCAGTTCCTTTTTCCTCTCCTTCCGGAACTGTCTTTGCTTCATCTGATCTATTCTCCTCTTCCTCGGATTCTGATTCCTCTCTATCCTCCTTCAGGTTTTCAAAGATTTTCTGAAAGAAACATATTCAATATGTCAGTGACATGCTATGTGACATGAGCAATGACATGTTTACAACAGTTATGAAGGCCAGTGACATGAAGTGTGAATTGGCCATTGACATGCAGTGTGATAGTGACTTAATCGGTGACTTTTAACCAAGATAGTTACTTGGCCAGTTACTTGGCCAGTGACAACTACTTTGACAGAGAAGAAAATACCTCTAGTTTTTTCAAGCTGTTAAAACTTGTCCAATTCTGTATCAACTTCTGGATGTCCCATTTTCTCATCCCATGATCTTCGTTCTCCCTTCCAGATATTGGCTTGATTTTTCCAGTCTTTTGACAGAACCAGTACTGCTTGCACAAAAAACAAAAAAAAATTAGTCATAGTGACTTGACGAATGACATGCAGTTTGTCTTGATTAGTGACTTGACCAGTTACATCTCAGTCTGACAGTAACTTACCAGTATTATCAGAACGCAGCCCCCCGTATTACCATATGGGCTGCTTGACTCCTTTTTCTTTTTTAAAGTCTTTATAGACTTTTTTAAGAAGCTTCCAACTTCCCTTGCCCAGTCATAAGATCCGATCTTATCCAAATTTTCGCAGGCTTTGACGCAGTCCCATGAAATTGTTCCTCCTGCGTTTGGGAACAGAAACTTGATGGACAAGTCCAGCAAGATTAATCTTGCCACATTTTTGTCCTTCTTCTCAATCCCATCCTCTGTTGTTGGATTGTCTTTCAGCGCATCTTGCAGAGCTTTCTCCACGACTTTCTTGTTAATTCTCGCTGTGTTTGAAAAAAACTGCTGGACAAAGTCGGACTGATATGCACCCTCAGAAGTCTTTGGGACCAAGTCACCTTTTTCTGGCATTCCTAGGATCTTTGAAATATCTCTTGTCGAGATCCTGAATTTCTTCTTTCCAAAGAAGAAGAGGTCAGTTTCATGGTCGTAGGCCTGCAGGAGGAGTGTAATGAAATCATCAGATTTCTTGGCTGACTTCTCCTCTATGTAGCCACCATGGAATGCATCGACAATATTTCCAAATGGTGACTGCCTGAGCAAATCTAATGTTCTTGCACTGAGATTCTTCTTGTTATCTTTAATTGTGTTCAAGAAACTTATTAATGTGCACCTGTACTGCACATGTCCTGGTTTCACATTTCTCTTCCTCTTTGGTGCTGCTTCAGTTTTTTGAAATAGCACCAAAGAGGAACCCTTGTTTGGTGATTGTTCTACTTTTTCTTCTTCTTCTGTTTCTTCTTTTCTTTTTTTTTTTGATTTCAAGCTCTTCTTGAGAATCTGCTTCAGTGATGGTTCTTCTTCTTCTGTTTCTTCCTGTCTCCTTTTTTTTGATTTCTTCAAGCTCTTCTTCGAATTCTTCTTTCTGTGTATCGTTCGATCGTGTTCTTCATCTTCTGATTCCACCTCTTGGTAGTCTTCGTCATCATCGCTTGGTTCCCTTTCTTTTCTTTTTGTTCTTGCCATTTCTGATGTTTAAATTCTGTTGAAAAAATAAGAAGGTTAGCATTGAGTTTGCAGTTACATAATCAGTTACGTAGTCAGTTACTTGGCCAGATACATATATTGTAAGTTACATGATCAGTTACATGGTCAGTTACAGCTCATTTCAATGACAACGTCAGTTACATGATCAGTTACTTGGCCAGTTACATATGTTGTAAGCTACAACGTCAGTTACATGGCCAGTTACATGATAAGTTGCATGCATTGTAAGTTACATGGCCAGTTACATGGCCAGTTACATGATCAGTTACATGATCATTGACAGGAGTTTAACACACGTTGCCAATGAGTTGGCCTTTTCCAGTGACTTATCTGGCCTTTGACTTGTCTAGCGACCTGGCCAGTGACCTCACTGGCCAGTTTCATTATCTGAGTCTATAAAATATGTATTTGCACTAGCAGAATTTCCATTCAAGTAAAGCCTAAAGCCTAAACAGCATGACACACAGTCATTATCTCCATATAAATTGTTATGTTACTGTCCATGTCTCTGTATCAAATCACACCAAAATGGAAACAGAGTCCCTCCAAAATCAAATGATACCCAGTCAGTAGCCTATGTCACTGGCTATGTTACAGCATCAAACTAAAATTTGAAGACAGTCATTGATCATCTCCACTCAAAAAAGCTTTAAATCTTCACTCAAACCAAAACTTTGAATCGAATTGTTTTGTTTCAGAATCAAATGCAGAAATAATTATATTATATTCGACTTATAATTCCAAAACTAAATACTATATCAATGACTCGAAATTAAGTAAGAGAAGTTTCTGAGAATCAAGGCTGAAAGATTACCCGGTCGAGGTAGACGATTCGAGTTCTGCAATTCTTCAAATCCCTAAAATTTGGGGCTTTTTCTGTGAAGTACTTTTCAGAGTCGGCGCTGCTTCACCGTTGAGCAAAACAGTCGTCCTTCGTATGTGTCTAAGAATGTGGCCGCCGGAGATTAATATTTCTCTATTTCGGAGTAGGTTTGAGCGGTTTTTTGAGGTTTGAATTTCCGAAGTAATGTGGAGAAGACGAAACAATAGTGCCGTTTTAGTCTACCTCTTACAAACCGCCAGAGAAAACTGACGGTGGCAGTTTTGTAATTAAATTGAAGTACAGTGGTAGAACGTGAACAGGTGACCTTAATTATCATCGGGACATTTGTGCTGTTTGAATTATAATAAGGCACTTCAAAATGACCTTTTTTTATCATTATCCCATTTCTATACCTAATGGTAAAATTGTACGACGACCTTTATAAAACTGGACTGTCCAAGTGTCCAGTTCTGAGTCACCCTCATTCGGATGACCCGATAACCCGAATCGGTACAGAAGGCCCTTCAAGTCTCAACTTTTCGAGATGAAAGATGGCGCGCAGAACTGGCGGCTCCACTCAACGCTCCGGCCATACTCGTGGCTTTCACTCGCTTATCGGTCACCTCGCCTCTTATCAATTAAGGTACAATATTTTCCTTAATTGTTAGTTGATGCTCTATTTTCTTTGGTGCCTTGGTGGGTTCTCCCTTATTTTGTAAAAATTATGAAAGTTTAGTTGTTATGGTTTCTTCAATTTCTTGTTCAATTGGGAGTGGTTTGAATCAGTAGTCCTTTAATGATTGGGACACTCAGTAATTCTCTGTTCCTTTTCATGTGCTTATTGTATTCCTTAATTATGGACAAAATTTGAATTTTTTTTTGGGAATAAAATTAGCTTCTTTTCTTCAAAGTATTTGTCTTGTTCTGGTGGTTGATTGTTCTTCAATCGAGCACGGGATTTGATTTAAGGATTGTGGATAAATTTAGATGATCAGATACTAGTGCTTAATTGTCAGTTTTTCTCTTCTTCTGCGCTTGTTGGGTTCTTGTTATCGAGAAGACTTGAAATTTTTTACAGTATTTGATTGCTCTTCAATAAAGGGTGGGTAAGGTTGAGCTTGATGAATGATTTTATTTAGTTGATGGGAGACGAGTGTTTATTTGTTTTCAATTTCATATTTTGTTTCTCTTACAACTTCCACTTGGTGGTTTTCTATGAGCTATTCTGTTTGATTTCAGAGTATTCTGAGTATTCTAAATTTCAGCACGTAGTTCACTCACAATGATTGTTACCTCATTCAATTTTTTTTAGCATTTTATTTCGAATACATAGTTTCGACACATATAACTGATGTGCCAATATTTTAAAGGGGAAATGATCATTTACCCAATTTTAGCTTAAAAATTGCCCACTTACCCAAACACTCTAAAAGATTGCCCACTTACCCGTCTAAGAGATTGCCTACTTACCCAAACACTCTAAGAGATTATTTCCCTAATACCCAATTAAGTATTTTTTTATTCATTTTTATTTATTTTTGGGACAATTTTGCTCTCTCCTTCTTTGTCACTTAAAAAAAGAAGTCATTGGAGACCTTGCTTGACTCCGGTGGCGGACTCCGGCGACCGGTGACCGGAATCTAGCAACCAATGACCAGAATCCGGCTACCGGACTGGTGACCGGATTCCGACGTTTGAATTTAGTGAAAAATTCAAACCATATTATTGCCCAGTAACCATATTACCGGACTGGTCACTTAATAATACCCAGTAACCATATTATTGCCCCCCGATAAACATATTATTGCCCCCCGATAACAAGTTCAATAATTAGTGAAAAATGAAGATGTTTTTAATTTTGAATGTTTTTGTAGGTTTATCCAAATAAATAATCTTATTATTGCATCCCAATAATCTTATTATTGTCCTAATAAATATTTTATTGCCCCCAATAATAATATTATTACCTCCAAATAATCTTATTATTGCCCCTAGACAACAGCAGCTTCTGCTCCTCCGGCTCCAGCCCCAGCCCCATCTTCTCTGAAACAAGTCCCTTCAATTCCCCAATCAATCATCAAAAATCTAATTTCATTTATTAGATATTAATGCTCAATTTCTTTTTTGACCTTTTGGGCCTTGCCCCTATGTTACGAAAAAAAAAAAAAAAAAAAAAGGAGGCCTTCTCTGAAATTGTCGTCTGCCCGGTTTCTCCAAAACCAAATCAGAATCCGGTCATCGAACCAAAACCCAGAGACAAGTTTTGGTCAATCAATAGAGTGAAGAAAAAAAAAGACAACACAGTCTGAATATTGAATCTGGGTTTCACTTGTGAGTCATACTGTCCAGTGGCGGAACCAGGATGAAAATTAGGGGTGGGCTAATTTAAAAAGCTTACATGATTTTTTTTTTTGTTGTCGATGATTCCAGAATTTTGGGACTCAAGTTTATAAGGAATACTAATGAAGCATGCTGGAACTAAAGGAAAAACAAAAAAAAACAAAAAGGGGAAAGAGAATATTGGCGAAGCAAGGGTGGAGGATTTTACATAACCCTGATTCGACTATTGCTAAGTTATACAAGGCTAAGTACTTCCCAAGGTGTTCATTTATGGAGGCGGAATTAAAGGGGGGAGAGTCATACTCTTGGCGGAGTATCATTTCGGGCCGTGAAGTGCTTAGGATGGGACTGAGGTTTCAGGTTGGTAGGGGTAGCAACATCTCTGTGTGGCATGACCCTTGGGTACCTATTCCCCACTCTTTCCGGCCGTACTCCCCTATCATGGAAGGAATGGAGGATTTGTTGGTTAGTGATTTAATTGACCAAGAATCCATGTCTTGGGCTACAGACTTTATGCATGAACTTTTCACGGAGGGGGAAGTGGAGAAAATGGCAGCTATTCCCATTAGTTTTCGTGGGGCTGATGACCGCTTGATTTGGCATTATGACAAGAAGGGTTTGTATCAGGTTCGTAGTGGTTATCATGTGTATAATTTGGCTATGTCTCAGCAGCACATGGCGTCAACGTCGTCAGGGGATATTGGTGGCATAAATAGCAAGTATTGGACTAAGGTTTGGGGGGCCCGTACTCCTCCAAAAGTGAAATGCTTTATATGGAGGCTCTTGAAGAATATTATTCCTACAAAGGAGGCACTCATGCAACGTAGAGTAGCTATGGTGGACCCCAAGTGCATGTTCTGCATGGCTGCAGTGGAAACCGGTACGCATCTATTTAAGTCTTGTTTAGCTTTACATTGTTTCTGGTTATTTGGCCCTCTGAAATTAAATGCTACTGCACACCCGGCCAACTATGTCCGAGATTGGGTCTTAGATGTGATTGATTCCCTGAGTGGGGATCAGCGGGATTTTTTCTTCATGGGTTTATGGGCCATCTGGAAAGAGAGGAATAAGCTTGTGTGGAATGATGATCACTTCCAGCCTATGCATATGATCCAGTGGGCTACTCAAATGCTTGAGGATTTTCAAAAGTACCACCCGAAGGCAGTTCGGAAGCAGCGACGACCTCTAACTAAGTGGCAAAATCCTCCAAGTGGTCGTCTGAAAATCAATGTTGATGGGGCATTTAGAGCTGAGGAAGGGAGTGGAGGTATTGGGGTAGTTGTCAGGAATGATGCTGGTATGGGTATTGCTGCTTTGGCCAGGACTTTTCTACATGCACACTCGGTTCTTAATATGGAAGCGGAGGCGTGTAGGACTGGCTTACTTCTTGGTATTCACCAAGGTTGGACTGACATAGATGTTGAAAGCGACTCTGCCATCCTGATTTCTGCTCTCAATAGTCGAGAGAAGAATTTCTCTGAGGTAAGTCGAGTTTTAGATGATTGTAGGGAGTATATTACTGCTTTTCAATCTGTTAGAATTCGACATATTTACCGTGAAGCAAATGGTGTAGCGGATAGGCTTGCTCACCTTGCTAGTAGTGGTTTCATTGATGATGTATGGTTAGATGAGACACCTGCAATCATTCAGGATGTTCTCTATGAGGATTATTGTAACTGTTCTACTGTAGCTCGGGGTTCAGGTTTTATGTCCCCCCCGATGCAAAATTCTACTATTAATTTAATAAATGGAACCGGGCGTGGGGCTGAGCCTCCCAGCTAGGCTGGGTTCCAAACCCCTTTCAAAAAAAAAAAAAAAAAAAAAAAGGGGAAAGAGAAAAAAAAATTAACAGGCTAGATTGCCTTTAAGAGAAAAACTTTTAAGAAACTAGGAATAGAAAATGTTGTAAGAAAAGAAAACAGAATGGGAGAAGAAAATGGGAAAAAGACCCAAAGAAAAAAAAAAACAGGAACAAAAAGGGCAAAAAGGCAAGAAGGAAATGGGAGAACAACAACATTGACTCGAACCAAGGTGGGATCTTAGGAAGAAAGGAAACAATTCCTTTCCTCAATTTGCCAACTGAACCACCACCACACATCTTGTTAGGAAGGCACAGTTATACTATATAAAATATGCCAAGAATTTTGGGTTGGGCTACAGCCCAAGTAGCCCTTCACGTAGTTCCGCCACTGCTTTGGACTGTCATACCCCCCCTCTTGAAGAGTCCTTTCTTTTCCAAAACGCGCATCCACAGCAATCAATCCCGGGACTTCAAAAACCATTCCAGACTTTCCCATTCAATCAGACCCAACAATACCCAACTGTCTTCTTCCTTTCCCAATTGTTTTCCATGGCATTTGCTAGCCACAAAGTCGATTGATCTAGCTGATGTGCGATCCCATGCTAAACAACTTCCAAAGGGATTCAAGCGGCAGCCATCCCATAAACTAGCTACGTGAGAGTTAAAAGACCAGTTGACATGATCAGGATTATATATGTTTGAGCAAATTCTTGCCACGGTATGCAGATACTTAATTCTCAAAAATGCTTCCTATATATATACACCTTTATTACCGGTCTTTTTATTTAGAGTCTGTACGTATGTGCTAGGTCAGTATCTAGTGGTTGCTTGTTTATGTCTAGGTTAGCTTACATTTTGATTTTGGTGCAATTGGTGCACATCAATTGCTGTGATCCCATACGTTAAACAACTCTTCCATTTAAAGAAATCAGATTCTTTTTTAAAGAAACAATTTGTAATAAACATAGTAAGGAACTCAGAATTGAACATAGAAGACATGTGTGTGTGTGTGTGTGTATACCAAATTCAATTATATAGTAGTTGAAGAAAGAAAAAAATTGTTCTCAAGTGGAATTTGGATTCACTTTGAAATACAGAATCTAATATTGAACACTGACTTCTGATAAACTAGATGGATTGCAAACTCCAAACCATATTGTTCTGTGAATTATGCCTTTCAAATCAGTATAAATATGCACATACTTAAGGTGTTGCATGACCACCTACAACTGAAGCTGAAAGATGAGTTTAATTTTTCCAGAAATGAAAATAATAATTGATGTGTTTGATCACTGAACTGAAGTCATTTTGATTGAGACAAGAACTAGATGAATATGGTTCAATGAAAATCTAGAAAGCAATAGAGGTTCAATCTAAAGTATAGAAAGATGGTGTATTGGTGCTATACACCTTGGTTCTAAGATTTGTTATTCCTTAGGCTTATCAATGGAACAGAATGATCAGTATTTGGTTGTGAAAAACATTTCACTTTTAATATTAGATTCATCTCGACATTTTATAGGTACATTCAGTTCATAAGATTAGTTGGACTCCAACAGTGACAGAGTAAAGGCTTCAATTCAAAGGTACAGGTGGATTCGATGCTGCGGACAATATATTTGATCTTATCTCAATCTCTACTATTGGTGCCTAATCTGGAATTAAAAGCCATCACATTTGGTTTCATGCTGTTCTCCACTTGTAAAAGAGACTAATGGTCCCCATTTACTTTCACTTTGTTCTCCACCCTAAACCCTGTGCACTCTTATTGGTTATAATTAACTCATTGAATGTCCTGTCACTCTGTAACTTATAACAAATGAAACTGAATCATAAAACCAACCAAATGAAGTCACCTTTCAACCAATATTGTTCTTTTGATTCTTTTTGTTCTTGTTTCTCTGGATGACTAGAAAAGATATGGAGTACTTCTTGGTTAAGAGGCTGTGATTCACAATTCACTGATTATAGAGCCATGGGGCCTAAGAGTGCATGGTTGAGCAGTCACGGTTAGGATAGGATTCCATGGATTTATAAACAACTTGGAACTAAAAAAATGAAGGACAGGGCGTTAGGTGTTCTGGCTACATATATGTCTATATAATTTGTGGCAATTGAAGTCCTTAGTTTCTGCATGCATCCAACTAATGCTCCAAAGGGTCTCTGTTTTTAGGTAGATTTGCCAGAAGAATGCATCAATACTGATTGCTCCTAACTTGGGTTATATGAATGACTTATTAGTGTGCAAAATTTGGAACTAATGGAAAAATGACATTATTTTCAGGTTGGTCTACAGAACACCAAAGGAGATTGGCCATTTGATCTTAATTTGGACCGACTTGTTTGGATTCCATTCTCTTTATAATTCATTATCTTTCATGTGAATTTTTTCACATCAAGAGACAAACATACAGATTCTTTGCCTTTGAGTTACTATACTTCTGGTTCTGTAACAAAAGTCTCTTGTAAGGCGAAGGGAGATCTATCCAAAAGTCTCCTCTCCAAGGCATAATACTTCTGGGTCTGTAACAGCTGAAGCTAATGGAAATCTATTTCTTTGAGGTTAGAAACATAGATATTTCATAAGTTGTATCCTCCAATACTTTTTCTTTTTCTGTAGGTTTTGACTCCTTTTTATTCTTCTCTATGTTTGCATATTACAAAAAGATGCCTTTGGTGATTATTGTGGTAATTGTGACATGGATCAGTTGCTTGGCCGTTATTAAGAGAATATGGACTCCGCTGAAGCGTCGGTTCAGTTGCATGGTTCAGAAGCATGAGCCAATATGGCCAGATAATCAAATAATGGTCGAGGTCAATGACTTTGCATCTCCTCAGTGGACGCATGATGTGTTTTTAAGTTTCAGGGGTCCTGACACTCGCAAGGGTATCACAGTTGAACTATACAATCGACTGCAGATGAGGGGAATTAAAACATTCATGGATGATAGAGATCTTGAAGTAGGGGATGCTATTTCTCGCACTCTCATAGCAGCCATTGAAAAATCAAGGTTTGCAATCATTGTTCTCTCACAAGACTACGCTTCTTCTTCTTGGTGTTTGGAGGAACTTACAAAGATCTGCGAGTGCATGAAAGACCAGAACAGAATTTTTCCACTTTTTTTTCATGTGGAGCCCTCTGATGTACGTCATCAGAAGAGGAGTTTGGATAAAGCTTTCTCTAAACATGAAACCTCTGGGCGACATGGATTGGAGAAGATGCAGCGGTGGAGGGATGCTTTAGAAAAGGTGGCCAGTTTCTCAGGCTGGAATACACAGGATTATAAGTAAGCTTCCTGAGGCTATCTTAATTACCACGGGTTATACTTGTGCCTAACGCTTATGTGACACTTAATTCTTGCTTGTAGGACTCACAAAGAACTTGTTGACGTCATTGTGGAATTTCTCCGCAATAAAGTGCGACCTGATGCAATTGAGTTCAGTGGAGATTTCGAAGCATATGAAGCAACAAGAAAAGCCATGGATGAGGTTATGAAGGCGCTAAAAGATGACAAGGTCACTGCTGTGGGGGTCTACGGCATGGGAGGTGTTGGAAAGACAAGCATGGTGAAACATGTCGGTGCACAAGGCTGCAAAAATGGTAACTTTAACCATAAGATTATGGCTGCCATATCTCAAAGCCCCAACTTGAGAAAAATTCAAGGCACATTGGCAGATCTGTTGGGCGTTAAATTGGAGGAGGAGACAGAAATTGGAAGAGCCGCTACGTTGCATAAAGAGATGATGAGAAGAGAAAAACTCCTTATAATCTTGGACGATGTTTGGGAGAGAATAGAGTTGTCAAAGATAGGGATTCCCAGCTACAAGGAGCTTCAAATGTGCAAGTCCAAAGTCCTACTCACCACAAGGATAAGGAATGTCTGTCATGTCATGAGATGCCTGTCATGTCTGTCTGTCTGTCATGTCATGAGATGCCACAAGGATAAGGAATGTCTGTCATGTCTGTCATGAGATCACCCTCAGTATCCTATCAAAAGAGGATTCTTGGGCCTTGTTTGTGAGAAATGTAGGAATGCCTTTTGAATCCACCAAATTTACGGGTGTAGCTAAGAAGGTAGCTGGAGAATGTAGAGGTTTACCGATTGCATTGGTAGCAGTTGCAAGGGCACTCGGAGATAAAGACCTGGCGGAATGGGAAAAAGCAGCTCAACGACTAGAGAAATCACAGCTTGCCAACCCTGACCATGCGGAAGATGCATTCAAATGTATAAGATTAAGCTATGATTACTTGAAAGATGAGGACCACAAGTCATGCTTCTTGCTCTGTTGCCTATACCCAGAAGACTATGACATCCGACTAGAAAACTTATTCAAGTATGCAATCGGCAAAGGATTGTTTCGAGATGCTGAAACAATCGAAGAAGCCAGAGGAACAGCAGATTCTGTGGTCAAGTACCTGAAAGATTCTAGCTTGCTTTTGGATAGTGAAAAAGATGGATGTGTAAGGATGCATGATGTCATCCGGGATACAGCCATGAAGATTGCAAAATCTGAAGATGGACATGGGTTTTTGGTAAAAGCTGGGTCTGGTTTGAAGGATTGGTCATGTCCATTACATGAAAGCTATTCTGCAATTTCGCTGATGAGGAACGAAATTCGCAAGCTACCTGAAGAGTTAGTATGTCCAAATCTCCAGATTTTATTACTAAAACGGAATGCTGATTTAAATGAGATCCCAGAAAAATTTATCCGAAGTCTGAATGAATTAAGGGTCTTGGATCTTAGCAACACTAGTATTTCTGTACTACCCCAATCATTCAGTCTCCTTATCAACCTCCAAGCTTTGTATTTAGATTTTTGCCACAACATGATTGACATTTCCATAGTTGGAAAACTTAAGAAGCTTGAAATTCTTAGTATGAGAGAATATCCTCTCCAGGAATTATCGAGAGAAATAGGACACTTGACCAATCTAAGGATTTTGGATGTCAATTCCGCTTGTTATGAGGGTGGAGGTATTGTCACAATTCCATCTAAAGTGATATCAAAGTTGCATAGAATAGAAGAACTGTATACACTAAACTGTGGATTTGAGGATTGGGGGAGTAAAGTTGAGAGAGAAGGAGGAGAAATCGAATTGGGTTTCACTGGTTTGTCAAATTTGAAAATTTTGCAGGTTTGCATATCTGATGCAAAGTTCATCCCTACAAGTATTGAGGTCGAACCAGAGTGGGTTTACTTTCATATACTTATCGGCAAATACATAAGGGATCCATACAATCGATATCATCATAACTCAATATCCTTGGTTCTTGACACTACCATGAGTACCTTACCTGATTGGTTTATCAATGTGGTGACAACGAAAACAGAGACGCTAAAGTATGATCGCTGCAAAGGGTTGAGTGACATTGTCGTGGAATATGACCATGGGAGGTTGCATGAACTCAAGCATCTCACTGTATCTGATAATATACTTGACCCCTATGAGAACATGAAAGAGTTGATGAACACAACGAGACGGGTTCAAAAAGGAGCAGTGTTTGAGAACTTGGAAGAGTTGCATCTGAAATGTCTGCTCAAACTTGAAGAGTTGTGTGTTGGTCAGTTACCACCTGGGTCTCTCATCAATCTTAAGTTATTGCATGTGTTTTTTTGTGATAACTTGGTGAATGTATCAAAATTGTTACAGAGACTGCCAAATCTGGAGAAACTATATTTAAATTGTATGGATGAAATGGAATTTGTGTTTGGATCTGAAGGGTTTGAACCAGAAGAGTCAAAACTGAGAGAGATAAATTTGTTGGATCTACATGCACTGAGAAGCATATGTAATGCTTCCCCACGTTTAATGTTGCAGAGTCTTAAAAGTTTGACCATATACCGTTGCAAGTTACTGCGAAGTCTGTTTGCATCTGATGTAGCCGAGTGTCTTTTTCAATTGGAAGACCTTTTTGTGGAGCAGTGCCCTTTGTTGGAAAGAGTAATTGAAGCAGTAAACAAGAAGAAGAAGGTTCTTCCAAAATTGAAGAACTTGGTTTTGAAGAAACTTCATATGTTGTATGGTGCAACTACTCCTGTTGATATTGAGTGTCCTTCATTGGAAAACTTGATTGTGGTGGATTGCCCCCAGTTTCCATTTTCAACCTCTTCCTCTCTCTTCTTCGCCTTCAAAAGCATGTTCCAGTTTTCAATTTCAACCTCTGCTTCTGACTACTTTTGCAGCAAGAACCCAGTACAACTCAATGATCGACAACTGTACAACTTTCTACGTCACAGGTATGTCTATGTGTCATTAATGTACTTAATTTCTCTTTTCTTTAATAGTTGGTAGGACAGCAATCGGGCAAAAATGGTTAATATTTGTGATTCATTTGCTTTCCCAATCTTTTAATGCAAATGAGTTCCCCACATCAGTACACCAATTTTAAGTAGTCCTTTTCTTTTCATTCTTATTGTCCTCTGTTATCATTCATAATGTGAGATTGATGTTTACACAAAAAACTTCACGTGGTTGATGATTGTTTTGTTTTCATTATTCTACTAATGTAAATTACATACAAATGATACAATGTTATTGATATTCTCAAAAAGTCATACTCTTCTCTGCCATCTTTATTATAGTGTTTGAAAGTAATAAAATATCAATTTGGAGAATAAAAACTTTTTGGGAGGGCCAATCTATCTCCTCTTAAAGCAATTGTATGGTCTGAAAGAAAATTTGAATACAGGGTCCTAGACATCATATTTTCAATCATTTTCATTTATTCTTAATTAATTTAATCTGATTTTGCATTTTAGTATAGATTTTGCTTTTGAATTCCTGCCACTAGCTGATTTTAAATTTTTTATTATAAATATATATATATATTTTTCCTAAATAGATGCAGCTGTGTAACTCCTTTCCAACCATAATGAAGTCTTAAAGTAGATGGGGAGCATATGTAATGGTCGTGCTGACGTGCATTGTTCCAGACTCTTGAAGTTTGTTCATCTACTACATCTTTCTGGGACGTCACTTCACATCTAATGTAGCTCAGTATCGGTTTCAATTGGCAGTTGGGAAGGCCATTTTGTAGCGAGTTGCCATTTGTTGAAAGAATAATGGAAGCAAGCAAGGAAATAGTGAACAACAAGAAGTTTGTTCTTCCAAGATTGAAAAACTTAGTTTTGATAAAAAATTTCAATGTTGCACTGTGAAAGGGCTACTATTGATTTGCATGTCCTTCATTGGAGCATTTGTATGTAAAGGAATGCCCCCTGATTGATTTTCAGAGCAGGAACCAAGTCCAACTCCATGATCAAAAACATCTTCAATTTCTTTGTCAAGGTATGATGCTATGTCATCTACTGAATTCGTTTTCTTTACATTGAATGGTCACCTAGATTTCTTGTGATGCCAAAAATACTAAAAATGTTACTTTTCTTAAAGAAGCTAGATTTTGTGATATATAGTTCTCATTATTCATTTGCTTTCCCAATCTTATAATGCAAAATGAGTTCTGCATATCTGTACAGCAAGCATACATTAAGTACTCTTTTCTTTTTCGCCCTTATATTCTCATTTTTCTTTGTTATCATTCGTCATCATCAATCATTCTTTCTTTTTAATTTTGATAATTAACTGATGGTCGAGAATAAATCTGTCAAACAAGACAATATCACACAGAAAGTTCATGTCCATGATGATCGTTTGTTTTCACTATTTACTAGTACAAATCACTTTTATAAAAATGTATAGTTTGAAACAAAATTCGAATTGGGTCACAGCACCGTCACGTTTTTAATCATTTCATTTAATCTTGATTTATTTCAGAGGAAATATACTGTGCATATTAAGCAGGAATTTGTGACCTATGGATGGGTGATTAACACACACACACACTGCTATATCTGTAGAAATTAGTCTTTGTGTGGCAAGTGTTGTCAGTCATCAATGTAATTGCAGCTAGCCATGGGGATGAAGAAGTATTGTTAGCATTTTGAATTAGTCTTTCCATTGATGATTGTGTAGTCATTGATATATGTGGTGACAACTTACAACTAGCCTGTGGATGAAGAGAAGTAGTGTTAGCATTTTGAATTAAATTCATAACTACGTCTGTCTTCTGCATCAAGATTCTCTTCCAAAGTTTGGAGTCATACTACCACAACGCATAGCTAATTGAGTCCCATCCCTGAAAACCAAATTAAGCTCTGTTTTTTATGTTATTTGTGAATTTGGGTGCAGGTTGATGAACTTTTACAGGGTGAATTAACAGTTGGTTGATTTTGACTTATAAACAGAATATGCAAAGATTTCTCATAGTCATTAAGACAGTAACTTATTCAAGAGAAGCAGTCAATACACATTTAGGATAATCAACTCATGACAAATTGTAACTGCAAGAAGTAGTGTTTTGCTTCGTAAAAGAAGGAATTTTTCTCTAAGTAGTTCACTCTTTCAGTTGTTTTCAGGGTTGACCATCTAGCTGAGGCTGCAAATCCAATTGATACACTAGAAGCTTTGCCGGATCATGACTTTCAAAACAGCCAAAGGGATTGTTACAGCCATTCTTGGAACCTTTGAGAGTGAAGAAATCAGTTGACATGCCCGATCAGGATGAAATTGGATTCTTGCCACTGGTATGTGTGTATAAACAAATTCAACAATACTGTGAATATATCTCTATGCTGAAATTGTAGCAACACCATTTAAGTGATTCATGATCTAATTATACTCTTATTATGGTATTTGTTTTATATATAGCTCTTTTCAGTTTCGATTTAAAGGCTTGACTAATGTCCTTGAAGGTGTTTCTTATATCTAGTTCAGTAGCAGTAGCAGTACAAATAAATATCTATGTATTATCTTAGATGGTTTGGGTCTTCTGCTTCCTTATTAATACACCTGCATTAATCATGCATGTATCACTCAATTTATGTAATTATGTTGTTTGCTCGTTTTATATTAGCTTAAGTTAGCTTTTTGGGACATTTGGTTCTCCAAAATACTTGCTAAAATGTGATTACATTTATCGATCGAGAACTTGGTATCACTACCTAGTGTTTGTCGGCAGGAACTTCCTCATAGCCTGTATCTATGGCTTATGAGCAGGTTTTTTCTCATTGGCAGCATTTATTGTTCTATTTTATCTTTTGGAAAATGTGTTGCTTGGATGCTGCAGAAAATGATAATGTATAGGAAACTGTTGGTATAGCACGTGTGTACTAGTTGAAAGGCTTTCCTTTGCACTTTTGTTTATTCCGAAAGAGGAAAAGTTGTTAAATTTAAACATGACAACTATGGAAACTGTAGCAAGTTAATCGAGACATGACTAAGTCGCTGTTGAACATAAAGTGTTAATTATTCTGATACCATCTTCTGCTTTGAGCTACAGGTTGATTTTTAACTAGCATAGGTCGTGTTATTGCTATAACTAGTTGCTAAACCCAGGCGTTGCTGCGGGGTTATTTTTTAACTCAATTGTTTGGCCTATGTTCTGTAATATGTAAAAAAAGTACATCGGGAAAGTAGGAAAAATAATTGACACTAACTTGGTCTGGAAAATATAGGATTTCGTAGTGTTATATTGATCTCACAGTGTTAGTAGTAGCATAGCTGAACTGACTAACTTTTAGTCTACCAACATTTGGAGTCCCAGCATCCACCAACATTTGGAGTCCCAGCATCCCTAAAGAGTAAAGACCAAGAAGAAGCTTGTCTGTCATTTTGAAGAATAAAAATTATCCAAATGATCTTGGAAGAATGGAAAACAAAACGCCTTTTCTCTCTAGTTCTTCTGGCCACCATACGTCTTATAATGAATCAATGAAGCATTGTTTATCAGGAGACTGTTATGTACATGAAAGCACCCGTGATGAAGTTTAGAGGCTCTGCGAACAAAGGAAACCACCTTTCATGTAAAGGAAATTTTAAAGAACTTCCAAGCATGGGTCATACTTTGGGAAGGCGCTCAGGATTAGGAAACAGAGGATTTGGTGACTGAAGCATCCAGCATTAAGTCATCAGCATGTTTGTCTCTTTAAGCAGAAGAAACCCTAGCTTATTGAGATTGTCCCAAGACTTCAGAAGCAGTTCAGAATCTTCAAATGCCTTCCAACTTCCACCTAATGCCAAACATAGAAGTAGCTTAAATATCTATCACTAAAGCATTTGCATCAAACAGTATTGCGGAAATAATAACAACAGCTCAAAAATCAGACGCAGGAGGGTAGTTTAATCCTATATAGTATTGGACTTAACAAACAGTAATAGCTATGTATTTGGTTAAATTTAATCCTAATGAGATAAGGTAAGGTAATCCAAATCAAGAATAGAATCTATAACTTTCTTAGAAAAGGAACCCCGATAGTTTTGGCTATTGTCTTTATATATAATAATGTCAACATCATCCCAAACTTTATGTTCGTTACTATTATTTACAATCTTCGATCAGTTAGTTTTCAAGGTTGAAATCGTAAGTTATGGGAGGTAGTGATACTACCAAAAGAAAAGAAAGATCCAGTACAATATCCCAGTCATTGTCCCTTGAAGCAGTACCACTGGACTCTGTTCATCACTCAAAAATATCTAAAAGATCATCATCAGCATCAACAACAAGATCAAATTCAAAGTTGATGAATAACACTATTGATGATCTCCCTGATGTTGTATTGGTTGACATTCTCTGTCGACTTCCGTGCTTTGATTTTGTGTTCAAATGCAAGTCTGTGTGCAAACGTTGGAGCATTCTCATGTCGGACCCATACTTCATTGGCCGCTTTCTACTTCGACTCCAAAGCCGACATACGCCAATTCCACCACTTACTCTGATCAATCAAAAGGGGGAGAACTTCCCTATGGCATTCAATCCTCTTTCACCACTCAAGTTTCTAACTAGGATGTTCTTGAGACTCATGAGTTCCCTCTCTTTGAAAAAAGAGCCAGTTGTAGTAGGGGCGTGTAATGACTTGGTTTTGTGTTGCGCAAGTGAGTATTTTCAACGTGATTACTTCATCTGTAATCCATATACCACCCAATGGGTTGCTCTTCCTCCTGTCTCTCGAGTTCTCCGTGACGTACCAGTTGGATTCATATGTGATCCCTACTATAATTATCATAAGAAAGAAGAGGAAGTGCATCAACCAAAAAGTACTATCATACAAGATAAGTTGATTAATATTAACGTGGACTATAGGTGCATGGTAGTGAGAATTCTTCCTTATGATGACACATTTGAAGATGAACTTTCCTACAAATTCAAGGTGGAGATCTTCTCTTTCGAGATTGGTGAATGGAGAGAGTCAATTATCTCATTCCCACAAAGATTTAAACTTGATGATATCGATTCCAATGTTCACTTTGCTTACAATGAAATGCTGTATTGGTCGAGTATGTGGGGAGATTATAACTTTCTGATTGGGTTGAACTCGTTCATGATCAGCGACGTCACTAATAACAACATCATCAGGACCAGTAGTACTAGCAATAGTAACTCCGGTGATAATCCTCAATATTACCCTAAATGTCGTTACATTGACCTCATAGTTAAAGACGCTAATTATGATGAGTTATCTTACCTCCGTAACTGTCAAAAACATGACGTAGTTGTGCACGGAGCCGGAGGGTGTCTGCAAATATGTCTTTTAGACGTTGAACATTCTGCATTCATTTGGGAGTTAAAAAAAGAAGAAGATGATCTGATAATTGCGGCCGATGGAGCAGGAAAATTGTATTCGAAGCATCTTTTACTGCCTTTGGCCAAAGAAATGGAGCTGATTGGTTTAGACCCATATAATGAAGGCTGCTTATACGTAAGACTCAACGGATCCCTTTTTGATCTTATAAACATTCGTAGAAGCTTGTTATACGAGATGAACATGCCTAAAAGGGGTCGAAATATTAGTAACTATTGCTTCTTCCCATTAAAAGCGAAACCATGGTGGCCAACACCAGTTCCCAGACTACCTCACCCATCAGCTTGAAAATTGACTTATCGATTTCTCATAATCCTCGGTAGAAAATATGAGACGTACAACTGATGGGTGTGGCGGTGAAAATGGTTTTCCTGAAGTATGTGGTTGTAAATTTGTAATTTGTACTTTTTTCCATTGTTCTTTTGTTTTGTGGTTTAACTTGTTTACCTCTCCGGTTACGAAGTATTTTAATATATATATAGTTTGTTATTTAATATATGAGATTTGTGTCATATATTTCCTTGCTGAGTATTTTGTGCTTAGTTATTGAACAAGTCATTAAACATCTAATTATGGCTGACAACCAATATTTTAGTTATATATCATATACTTCTTTCACTACCTACATTTCTCTTCTATAATTATCTCTTTATTTATTTATTTATTTATTTTTTATCAGATTAAAAAACTCAAATGTTACAACTAATCTTTCATAAAGCAAACTCACAACCTCCCACTTATGAAAGGGGAGATTATGTCACTAGATCAAATAGTACCGAGATATTTATTTATTTATTGCTCTTTTCTTTTGCATATTTTTATAATAATTCTTGTATTTATTTATGTCAATTAACTCAATGGAGGTAATTAAGATAGTTCAAAATTTAGTGAAGCTTTTGAGAGTTTCGCTTTATTTCTTTTGCATATTTTTATAATAATTCTTGTTTTTATATATTTCAATTAACTCAATGGAGGTAATTAAGATAGTTCAAAATTTAATGAAGCTTTTTAGAGTTTCGCTTTTTTTTTTCTTTTTTTTTTTTTTCACATTAGAATATAGTAATAGAGTTTAACTCAATCATCACCATGCAACTTTTTAGAGTTTCGCTTTATAGTAATAGAGACTAGCAAATCACTTAAGTACCTGAATTAATGTTTGATTCAAAACTTACCAAAAAAGAGCGAGATATTGAGTATCTACTATATATACATACATATAAAACAATCATCACCATGCAACTTTTTAGAGTTTCGCTTTATAGTAATAGAGACTAGCTAGCAAATCACTCAAGTACCTGAATTAATGTTTGATTCAAAACTTACCAAAAAAGAGCGAGATATTGAGTATCTACTATATATATATATATATATATATATCATATTCCTTTCTATGAAATGGACCACCAAATCATACATTTCAAATATATCCAAAAAAAAATTATAAATTTAAAATTAGCAACCAGCTTACTCAAATCCCTTATTGTAGTTACTGCATGCCACTAGAGATAGCTGTCTTAATGTTTGCATGACATACATGCTTAACCGAAGACATTTTAGTGTGAATTTGATATATATAGCTTTTCAATTTAATTTTCAGTTTTATACTCAACTATTAAAAGTTGACGATTTCATATCTGGTTCATAACATTGTTAAACGCTGTTTGAAAACTTCGTTATTAATTTGCTGACATGGT